>NC_051072.1:1039220-1217325 GCF_004664715.2 Peromyscus leucopus | reverse complement strand
TTGCAGGTACACTAACTCCCACCTGAACACAATGGACACTTTGTCTTGACTCAAGAGAGCCAATGTGTTTAGTATAGCTGTTGTTAACAATAGAGGGCAAGTTGGATTTGAAACCCTGATGTAATTTTTCTCACCTCAAAACAGAAGAAAAGTGTTAGGCAGAACAGCATTTAGCAGACAGGTATCATCATAGTGGCATTTGGTTCAGAAATTAGAAAAATTACCTAGTAGTGCCTATTCAAATGATAGAAATGAGGCACTTGTGTGGTCTTTAATTGACATTGGAGCTCTTTCTTGACATATTCATTTACCAAAAACAAAAGAAACACATCTTCAAAATGACTCTGAGGCGCCTGCTTTGGGCAGAACATGCTGTGAGGTATTGGGAAATAATCATTTGTTCAGATGAATCTAGTATCTCCCCACCTATACCCGACATCTGGCATGGTCCAACTTGAACAAAGCCAACAGGGCCCCTTTTCATGTGTCTTAATTTTATTTGGGGAAGACCACTTGTATGATAGTAAGCTAACAACATATCTCAGCCAACAAATTCTAGTCATGACAGGGACAGAGAATTTCAACAGTCATGTGATGGAGAGAGACAATGTAAATCAGGTGGAGGACAGTGAAAAGGTCCCTTGACACTAAAATTGAGATGTGAGTAGAAGTAAGGGTCAGCTCGATGCAGATAACTTGGGAAAGTAGCTGTCCCCAGGGTTCTAAGGCTGGGCTTAAGCCTGAGGATTCTAAAAGGGACAAAGATGGCAGTTCACAGATGGACAGGGAGACAGATGTGTTCAGAGATTGGAAGCAGCAGGACAAGGGCTTGTAAAGCCGATCTTTATCATTTATTCTAAGCTGGTGGACATCCACCAGAGGATTTCAAATGGTGACATTTGAGGATCAGCGTCGCACTTCTAAAAGGTCTCAAATTCTCCAAACGTGGAATTCAGGAGAGAAAGTGGACACGCAGATGGGGAAGTAGAAGGTAGGGGATTCTGTATGTATGATGGGGAAAGTGTCAACTGGATTTCGTCATGGGTGAACTAAAGGGACAAGGAGTGAATGGAAATGAAATCAAGAATAGCCCTGATCTTGATTAAATGCTTAAGTGTAATCTGCATAGATTCCAAACTTCCTCACATTCAAAGTGGCCCAGATGGATTTTGTGTCTGTCTTCCTTCTGGGGATCTGATTCCACCCGCTACTCATCATCACCTCCTGGCTGCATTGGTTTCTATCCTGTCTTAAAGACTTTTGCAGGGTACATTTCCTCCAACAAAATGTCCCAAAAATATGCTCAGCACTGTTTCTCTCAACAGACATATAACAACTTAAATGCCCCATTCTCCATAGGTCTTCCTTAATGACAGTGCCAATGCCTCTCCCTGTGACATTTCCATGTCACAATAAACAGAGAGTGTAACCTTTGGTCTTGTGTGCTTTCTTGGCACAGAGAAGATGACCTCAAATGCTTTCTTCATCCTTGCTTCTCATACATACCCTTGAACTATTCAAACACATGGTCCTTGAAGAGAGCAGGGTAACAAATTAACAGCAAATCCATGGTCACAATTATAATAAGAATTACAGAGGTTGTTTTATTGTACAGGATTCTTTTGGCTACCTGGCCAAACATCCCAATTGTCGTGCTAGAAACCCCATCCAATGACTGAGGGAACCGGATGCAGAGATCCATGGCCAGGCCCCAGGTGGAGCTCTAGGAGTTCAATTGGTGAGAAAGAGGAGGGTTTGTATGAGCGAGAATTGTTGAGACCAAGATTGGAAAAAGCACAGGGACAAATAGCCAAATGAATGGAAACACATGAACTATAAACCAATAGCTGAGGAGCCCCCAACTGGATCACGCCCTCCAGATAAATAAGACAGTTGATTAGCTTGATCTGCTTGGGAGGCATCCAGACAGTGGGACTGGGTCCTGTCCTCAGTGCATGAACTGGCAGTTTGGAACCTGGGGCTTATACAGGGACACTTAGCTCAGCCTGGGAGGAGGGGACTGGACCTGCCTGGACTGAATCTACCAGGTTGAACTCAATCCTCAGGGGAGTCTTTGCCCTGGAGGAGATGGGAATGGGGAGTGGGCTGGGGGGAAGACAGGGAGAAGGGTGGGAGTGGGAGGGGAAAGAACAAGGGAATCCGTAGCTGATATGTAAAATTAAATTTAATAAATAAATTTAAAAAATGAAAAAAAAAGAATTACAGCATTTGTGTAATGGAGAGAGGCTGGAAAGACACTGGGAAAGTATATGGGGGCAGAGAAAACATTCTATGCAGAGTGGTGCTCAAACTAAAATTTAGGTGATGGGAAGGGATATTAGGTCTTAGCTGACTCTAAGGGATTTAGTATCAATTCTCTGTTCCTCCAAGAAATAGGAGGTGCTTTGCTCTTCCTCCTTAACAGTCCAGTGGAGAACACTGATTGCTAATGAGGATCAAATTAAATATCTAGCTTCCTAACTTGCAAAGTATGGCTCTGACCTTGGGCTGATTATCTAAGTACTTGTATATGTAGTAGCCTTTGTCCTTCCATAGACACTGATTTATTTTCTTAGTAAAGTGACTATCATATGTGATGAATGTCAATTAAAGGGTAGAGGTTCTACAGATGGAGAAAGACCACTCTAATAGCACAAGATGGAACTAAAGAGAAGTGTGGCCTTGGGCAAGGTTTCTCAGAGGCAGACAGAGGTGTTAGTAGTGGTTAGCTAGACCCTGGGGACAGGAGTGGCTGGATTTGGTCCCGTCTGTTGTGTGCTTTTAGCTCAGTGATATAGAGCAAGACTCTCAGTCTCAAAAGACTTCCATTTTCCCTGCATGGTTAAGAGAAGATATTAAAACCTGCTCCTAGGGACTGCTGTGAACTTTAAATGCAGACCCATGATTAGAGTTTCTCTCACCTTCTGAAACATAGTGGAAATGAATTACTTCTAGGCTTATCTTTCTTCATGGGGCAAACTCCCCCTTTCCCCTTGCAGTTCCTGAATGGCACAGCTTGCTGATATCTCGTGTCCAAGAAGAACCTGTAATGCAGGCTTTCCTTACTCTTGTGAGCCTGTAGTCTTGCCTCAGAGGGAGCAAGAGCCTTGGTTATTATAATAATCACACAGCTGCCACTAATCCAAGTCTGTCAACACCACTGTGAGCCCCTCTGTGCCAGTATGAGTGAGTTCCATAGTCTATGTGATTCTCAGTTGACATGAGTGCATTGCCCTCTTAAGAATGAGCACAGGCCTGGCTAAATGCTTTGAGAGAAGCTCCAATCCCAGAGAGAGCCATGTGAGTCCTGACTGTCCTCAAGGACAGGCGGGCCCCCTGGGCCTCATTTGACGCAGCCTAGGCAGTTTGTTCTCCACACCATTTGCACCTAGGTTTAATTTCCAAGAACATTTTGCCAATCACGATGTTAACATTTCTTCATGATTTCAGTTCTACACAGGGGGGTTTACTGCAGCTCTCGGGGGAGTACTCTTTGCCTTCTTCTGGTTCCTTGTTATCTTTTGACAGTTTCCAGTGGGAGAAGTGGCAGTGTGCAGACGAAGTTTTAGATGCTTCAAACAGGCTTCAGCACTTGGCATGGACTTTTCACACTTAGTAGAATCCCCTGGATATTAAACTTCTGTGAATTATCACAATCATCAAATGAGTCTTGTAGCATGAATCCTAAAATAAAATTAAAAAAAATGGGAACCAGATATTGCGGTGAATGCTGAAAGATCAGAGAAACAGAACAAACCACAGATAACCTCACCTCACTGACTTCTCAGCCAATTCTGTTTCCTCAAACTGGAAGCCTCTGAGTCCTCATCAAAATGGATTTCAGCTGAACTGCTGTTAAAAGCCTAAAAGCTTAACAGGCTCTAGTTCCTGGTCCTCACGCCTTATATACCTTTCTTCTTTCTGCCATCATTTCCTGGGATTAAAGGCATGTGTCACCATGCCTGTTTCCAATGTTATCGGGGACGAGGGGGGGTCCAGCCCCTCGATAGTCCCTTCCCAGGGTCCGGGAAGAATCTACAATCAGCTGATAATTAATCTTTGTTGAGAAGATGTTGAGAAGAAATGAATCTATGTACACGAAACTCCTTAGTCCATACACTTTATTATTCTGTGATAGTTCTCTCTATATACAGCTTCTATTCTGCTCTCATGTCTAGCTCCTTTCTTGCCTGATTTCTGTATATTTATCTACTGTCCCCTCTAGGTTCTATCTTAATTCCTTCATCTAGTTCTGTCCCTTCTAGGTTCTCATCTATCTAGTTCTTTCCCCTATCAGCTCCTCTCCTGTCTCCTTCTCTCTCATCTGGCTCTTCCTTACCTTGTCCTTCTCCATCTGGCAATTCCTCATCTTCCATCTCATTCCTCTAGTCCTCTCTTTTAGCCCTTCAATCTAGTTCTTCCCCATCTCAGTTCGTTCCTCTCAAGTTCTTACCCATCTAGTTCTTCCATTCTCTTTTCTCTTCTCCCCCCTGTGCCCTGGAAGCCCCGGTATATAAAGGGAGGGTCCGAGCTAAATTGTATAAAGCTATACTTAACATCTACCTCTCCTAGGTGGTGTTTCCTTGTGGAATTTACCATAAGTCAGGAGACTTGCATGTGGGCTGTTATCATTGTTAGTCCTCGGAAGTTGGGTGCCTACATGGGTGGTGTTCTCTGTAGTCCTTGAAAGTGGCTAAGGGAGATAATCTGATCCCAGAGAAAGCCTTTCCTGAGGCTATCCTCCAAATACCTGGAATGTGTATATATGTTCAGAGAGTGATCAGTCTACATTGTTAGTCCTTCTTAGGGGAAAGTCAATTGGGAAAACTATGAAGGCACACATGATTTTCATAACAGAATACAGCTGATATATAACAAGCCAAGTAACACCAAAAACTCCTTGGGATTTGGCTTCCTCTGTAGGAATTCCCTGATCCCTCCAGGTAGTGACTTTGCCATAACCAGCTGAGTTCTTATGATATATTCCTGTGGCCTGCAGCACAATGTGGCTTTGAACTCACAGAGATTCAGATGGATCTCTGCCTCCTGAATGCTAGGATTAAAGGCATGTGCTACCACGGCCTAAACCTATGTTTGATATAGTGGCTGTTCTGTTCTCTGACCCCTAGATAAGTTTATCGGTCTGCACAATATATCAGCCATAGAGTCCTATAATAGCGAAAACTCCTAGACTTGAGCATCCATCACAACAACCAATTAACAACACATTAATACACTGCTCAAAGGTTGTAAAATACAAGTTTCAGTAGACTAGCAAGTAACATGGCACTGGGCATTTCTCCCTGCCTGTGTATTTTCTCCTTAAAAGAAAAGTTCGTGCATGTATACTGTATTTACACACTCTCTCTTCCCTTTCATGCCTCCTGTTCTCTCCCCAACTGTCTTTCAAATTCATGGTCATTTTATATATAATTATTACTCATATATGAAGAAACAAAACCTGCTGAGTCCCTTTAGTACTGCTCACATGTATATGGTTTTAGGTTGGACCATTTGGCATCATTAACCACTTAGCCGGCTCATCAATTAGGGAACAGCCATTAATTGCCTGTAGTTCTTCAACTAGGAGTTGTGGCTCCTGAAATTTCTCTCATCCACCTTGGCTTGTCAACGGATGTGGTCATTTTCAGATCTCGTTTGGGTAGCTATAGTTTGGAGCTATCATGGGCACAGCTTTCCCTGTCATATAGAGAAGACACAATCTCGGAGCAGAAATCCTGTTTCTCTGGCTCTTATAATATTTCCACTCTCTCTTCCATGGTGTTCCCTTAGCCTTAGGTATAGGGGTTGCCTTGTAGATAGATGTATCAGCTGGGTCTGGGCACCCCATGGTGAGTTGTTCTCTGTATTTTGACTAGCTACAGCTTTCTGTAATGGTCTCTACCTGCTGCAAAAAGAAGGTGGTTTGCTGAGGGCTATGCACTTTACTTACCTGTGGGCAAAGGATAAGCATTTAGAATGCAGTTAGAGATGACACAGCTCTAGGTTTCATGGCCTCAACAGCCACAGGTAGTTGGCTAGGTCTACAGTACTAGGCATAAATTCCATTCTATTGAGTGGGTCTTACATCCAATCAGACAGCCTGAGGTTACTGCCAAGATATGAGCTCCACTATTGCACATTTAGAGATGTCTTGCTGTGCTGGTCATTACGGCTGTTCATCACTGTAAGAGCTGGTTGTTTGTTTGTTTGTTTCCTTAACAGCTTTCACACCACCTTCTGGTGCCATAAGAGCTAATCCTCAGAGAGGAAGCTTCCAGGTCAGTTCGTGCACACTTCCTCCAAGTCTGTCATGATGGCTTCAGCCATAGGGACTTACCTTCAAATTCTGGGTGGCAACTGGGGGCAACAGCTAAAGCCTGTATTGTTTGGGGAGTTGCTTGGATTCCCCTGACCAACAACTCAAAAGTACCAACACGTTTGGTACTGGAGTTTTTGTTAAGTAGTCTATGGGTCCTTGGGGAAGAATTCTCACTACCAAGTAGTATAAGTTCAGTTAAACTACACACACACACACACACACACACACACACACACACACACTTTCAAACATCCTTAGTGTTAATTAACCTTCTTCCCACCCTCTCCTTCGGTCTTCTCCTACCTTTTTCCCTTAATCAGTTTCCCCATTTCCCCTTTGTAGTATCCGCCATTATCTGCTTCTTTTCATTTCTAAGTTCTCAGGCTGATGGGAGTGAAGGCAGAAGCTGCTGAGGAAGCAGCTCCCTGGCTTCATTTGGTGTCTGCAGAGACTTGCTGCCCTCCAGCCAGGAGGCTCTGGGGGAGGTGGGAACCCAAGGCTCCAAAACAGATGCTCCCTGTCAGAGAGTGACAGACGTGAAAGCCGGTGATGAATGGGGGAGAGGAGCTCACGCTTCATGGCACTCTGCTTTTAATGATCTGAACAGAACCACTGCAGCGTGAGGTGTTTCCAAATTAAACAAAAGGAAACTTCCCTCATATACAGATGCAACACTCTCTCCAGATTATCTGAGTCAGGTCCAGCAGACACGAGCGCATCACAGTGTGGAGGAGGACTGTGCCTTAGAGACGCCGCTGTGCGCTTTCCTCGCCTCCTGCCTGAATCATGACGTTAGACACCGAGAAGATTGGGACAGCTTCACTGTTTCTCATAAGTGAAATTTTATTGTCTACTGCTTCACAATCTAGATTGTTATAACAGGAAAGAGTGGCAATGATAGGTAATGGAAATTTCTAATTGTATTTCTTTCGAAAGTTCTAGCTGCAAAGATAATCCTTTTACGGGAAAACAGAAGATAATTTTGAGGAAACAATCTGTAGAAAGGACGAAAGGGGGACATTGGAAACTCTCCAAAGCAGTACTGTAAAGGGGACTTATGAGTAACATAGACTAAAATTTTCAGGTTAATAATTGTCTTTGCCGTCACAGTGCTAGATTGTCAGCTGGAATTGCTCGCAGATGAATAAAGAGTCCCACACTGACCCACTTTGTGAGGATATTTTCTTATAGATGAGACCCAAGATAAGAATTTACAACCAACCAACACCATCTTGTTCCAGTGATACTTCCTTTGCTCAGATCTGTCCAAAAAAACCTAAGTGGAAAAGAGTTCTAATCCAGGTCACTCTACGGAAGCCCACTCCAGCACGAGGTACCTTAATTGTCCACTTACTGCTGCCTCATCCATATATCACCCCTCCAGGGAAGAAAACAGATAGGGAGTTGAACTCTTCATTGACTCTTCTTCCCTAAGCCTATACTGAATACAGCCTTAGTGTCTTACCAATGTCCTCAGTGTCCATCCCCCTAAATAGAATCCCAGAGATATGGGGCCTCAGTGTTCGCACCAGGTGGAAACTTTCACAGAACCAAAGAGTGTAATCATTTCTTTGCTTCAAATATGCAGCCACAGTGGTAGATTTAAATTTTGATTGTGTAATAGAACACAGTAGTTCCTTTTTCTTTAATGAGCTTAGAGATGTGAATTCTCACTGCATCTTAAGGAGGGTGTCAGAATGGGCATCAGATTGGTTTAAACAGAGCTCACAAAAGCCAAGATTTGAGTGGCAAATTGTGATCACCTAGAAGGTGAGCACTGAAGACATGCAGCCCTGCATTCAAATGTGACCTGACGAACTAAGGACCATGAACAGAACAGATTAGCTTAATTCCCATTTTAAAAAAAAATAGATGAAAATAATTACAGCATTGAGACTCAAAGCTGTCACAAGGATCCAGCATACCAATATATATGAGGCATTTTGATAATAGTGGTAAGTGCCAAGATGTATTCATGTCATTATCTGCACTAATAACTTTTATAAATTTTAGAAATTAAGGTTAATACCAGGTGTTAATCCAGGACCAAATAAATGTTCTGCAGGTCTGCAAACATGCAATGATGGTTATTTCAAACAAATAAATGACCCCACCTTTTAAGAGACCAATGTCATAACTACTTGGAAACTGCATTATCAGGACATTCCTTGTAGAAATTTGTGAACATATTGGTAAGAATTTCTAGTGTTTTTTTAAAAGATGATTGTAAGTGGTTTGACCCACCTTTGTGGATCTATCTGGGTCTTGATGGTTGTCTAGAGTTGTAAGAACACCACTGAAATGTGTCCTGGTATCTTCCCAAAAGCTAACCTGAAATGAGGGCATTTCTTGACTTTTCTTCTTTCAACAAGAATGTTTCATTTTTATTTCAGAAGGGAAACAAACTTGCTTGTGATGGTTTTATGAAAGGTGATGTGGGAGGAAGACAAGTGTGTTCGTGAGCTTTGGAGAGATCTGGTGAGTATTGTAGTTTCCCAGGAAATGAGTAAAGCAACTTGAATGGCCCAGATCCCACACTGGACCCCCTTCCCCAGCAGGGCAAACCAATGCTTCATAGGGTGGGAGAAAGGTGTTATGGGTTGTGCTGCAGCCAGTGGAAAAAAATCTAGAATTCACAAAGAACTGCCAAAAAAAAAAAAAAAAAAAAAAAAAAAAAAAAAAAAAAAAAAAGGTGAATAGACCTGGTAATCAACAATGAACTAATACAGCTCACTGAATGCATTTGCTCCATTAATCCATTTAGAAAAAGTGATTGTTACGTTGGTTCTGAAGAAAGCAGTTGTATTTCCTGATCCACACCTTATTTTCTTGCATTTAAAACTACATCCAATCATTCTATTACATTGTTATTTAATATGTATACTGCACTGTTATACATAAAAAGAATGGTTTTTTAAAAATTCATCTTTAGAATAATGGGCTATAAGGAAGTCCTTTGTAGACCATTTGTCCAACACCAACTGTGCTTCGGGAGCTGCACGAAGGTTTATTTTCATTCAGAATTAGCCAATGCAGTGGCAGTGAATATTTCCCAGCACTGCGAAAGTTTGTCTCCCTGGAGACCTGTTCAACTGCTTCAGGCCTGTCTTTGAAATAAGAATTTGTTTGCATTGCTATTTCTTACCTGTATCTAGCAGCTTAAAACAAAACAAAACCAAAACAAAAACCCTCTGTTCTATGTTTCCAGTTCATTTAACTGTTTCATATTAAGCATCTTAAGTATGTGTTGTTCACTTGCCATAAGTAGATATGAGAAAAGCCAGGTGGTGATGTCTGCAGGTGCTGTAGAGCAGTCAAAGAAGAGAAATCTTAGCTGAGGAACCCAGGCCTTTTGTAACTGTCACTAAGCATGCTTGGAGGGGAACAACTGCCTGTTTGGGGTCGGGGCAGAGTCACAGTCTAGCATACTCTTTCAAAGCTATGTGTGATGCAAGCATTTCTAAGTATGTCATGAAGAAAAAACTCAAGAGTTCCCTCTGCCCCCAAGACTTGCAGAAAACTCAGGAAGCACATAGTTTTGTCACCTGTGAGTGGTTTAATTATAATGCTGAAATGGTTTTCCACTAAGCAACATATCAGCTATGTTAATAGCCTCCCAGCAGCATTTTTCTGGGGTACATTCTCTGTTTTCTGTTCACACCAGTGAATACTGAGAATAAAAATACAAAATACTTTTCTGTGCGTTGAAAGTGTAAAGGTTGATATTTTCTCATGTCTAGGTGGATTTCATTCTTAAATTTTAATATTAACACAAGAAACTAAGGAGAATAGTCAAACCAAAACCCATCATGATAAACCCTCCAAAGTAACCAAATAGCTTAGTTTTACTGAGTTACACCACCAAATTTGAAGACCAAAGTGTATCATAGACATGTGCTGTGCAAAATTCCCCAGACTTGATCAATGGGGTGTTGTGAATTTAAAGTAGTAAGGGGAGGAGATCCCATTTCCAAAAGACTAATTTATCAGTCTAAAGCCTTATTATATGAAAATATATTTTATCAAACACTTTGCACTTAAAAGGAAAGATTTTTCTTCATATACAAAATGAATTAACACCCTCAGTGAGATCAAAACACAGCATACGTGCACAACAGATTTCATGCACCTGAGATGATGCCTCAAACCCCGGAAACACACACCATGCTAAGAAGGTCTAGGAAGAAATTAATGAGGTTTGTGGTGCAATGTGAAGTCATCTGCCCATATTGAAACAAGTTTGTGAAACCGTTGGGGAATGTTGGCACTTCAGTGTGAGGTGTGACAGAAGGAAGTTGGCAAATCCCAACACTGTCTGAGACTATAGCATGTAGCACTCCAGAGTTACCGCCGCACAGTGTCCAGATATGATCTGACTTTTTAAAAGAAATTTTATTTTAAGAGAGAGAGAAGCAGTAACTGCAGGGTTACTAGCTCTAGCTCTCTCCACCCAGGCCCTATTAGTGCTAAGATCACAGAATTAATTGGTGGATGATTAAAACCTTTAGACTTTCAAAGCTGTAGCAAATAACTCACACACTGCAAACCGCAAGTTCCCTGCTTTGTTTTCAGATATCTTCACTTCATTTCCTTATTTTTTTTTTTTTTTTTTTTTTTTTTTTGCTTCACAGTATAAGTTGGCAGAGACTCTTGGTGCTGTTTTTCACAGACTGCAAGTGAGAAGATGACAAATTCCACACTGCCAGAGCAGGCGTAGATGTGTCCTGAAGTAGAGCCTCTCTAAGGGTCCTGAGTACCACGAGCTTCCCACCTGACTGAAGAAGTCGGACATTATCAGGAGGGCTTGCACGCAGGCAGTGAATTGCGTTATTTATCCCCCTTAGTCTCTGGTTGCTGAGGTGACAGGTGGGAAGCCATTTGCAATCCCTCACTCTGGGAAATGATGGTTGTTTCCAGTCTTGGACTGGTTGTCATGGTACCCAGAGTCATGTGACATTTGGCTCTCTGTCTCCAACTGCTCCACTTTGGACAAAGTGACAGCTTATTTCCTGATGGACACCTGGAAATTTAGTCATCATTCATTCTCCTGCAACTCATCTGAAAACCCTGCACATGGAAGACAGAGTATCTCAGAGACAGTATCTATCTCATAGACAGATAGTATCCCATAGACATATGGTATCTCACAGACAGTATCTCATAGACAGATAGATGATATCTCAAAGACAAACAGATAGTATCTCATAGACAGACAGATAGTATATCATACCTTCACTGCAAATAATTCACTCTGAAGGGTCATCTTTCAGGACCCCCTTCCACCCACATCATCACATGCCAATTTCATTGAAACCCTTTGAGCCCATACTGTATTGGAAATGTAAATAGTCCTCTCTGGAACATTGGCTTCTCCCCCAAGAGTTGTCTTTGCAATTCAGGAATTGGAATGTAGAAGAATTTGGTTTCATTCTGTATTTCAGTCTGCCGACTCCACCAAGTGTTCTTTTTCCAATGAGCTTCTGCTGTGTGGGTGAATTTTAACTGAGAAAGATCTATAAGCATTCAGGATTCTGCAAGCATCTCTAGATGTTGTATATGCTAGGCAGAGAGACTGGTGCATGAACAAATAGTTCTTTGAAAGATCATTCTGGGAAAGAAAACAATATAACACAATTTCCTTACATTAAACAAAATGTTTTGCCTGATTTGTGTTTATCATTAAACAATAATCCCATCTAAAGGAAAGGGAATTTTTAAAACATACATTGTGTTCTTTTCTCCAAGATATCTGGTAGCACGTAAAGATAATGGACCATCTTGGACCCAAGAGTACTGAGGCCAATACCCTTCCTCACAGCACCAAGTCTCCCCTCACTCACACCCTGAGATTCAAAGCATCTGGCTGGATGTCTTTTAAGAGGTAGGCTTTGAGGAGATATGTGCTCAAATCCAATGAAATGCATAGATTACAGCAACTCTCCATGCCCTTCAGGGCCTTTTCAGAGATGTGAATTCCAGGCTTTTAATTGGATACAGAATTGCTATGAGCTTATCCAATGCACTGTGGCCCTGGTCCTGCCAGGTAAAGTTAAACCTGGTTCTCAGTCTGTCCTCTTAGAAGGACTTACAGAGATAATGGCCTGACATTGCCAGCAACATGACCAGTAGTCCCACTATGACACAGACTTGACATGTAGTTAATTTGACACAGTTTGAAGATCATCTGGCTTTATGAAAATAGGGAGTTATCATTTTGAATTTATAAAACTTACTTGTAAAACATTATTTATATTATCATAAACTTTCTGACAGGAAGAGGGAGAAGGAGGCAGAGACAGAAATTAGTCCCCCAGTGCCACCTAACAACTGCATTCAATGCGACTGTTGCAACTTCCCACATGCCAATGGGTTGGTGGCCATGTTTCTACTCTTGTTTACTGATCTGTGTTTTAATGTGATTCACTTTATAAAAAACAAGATGGTAGAATCTTCTGCTGGCAGGTGACACTTAAGTGTTGCTTGGCAAATGAATTATGGTGGCCGTCTCCACTCACTAGGGGCACAAGCTGAGCCTTGGTACTCTTCTTAAAATACCCACACATTTGCATGTTGTCATGTCTGGTGAGCCAGTTCTCAGTCTTTTAGTGCTCAGATACACTGCCTCCTGTCAGATTCAAACACAATGGAAGGCAGAAGGCACAAAACCCAAGTGTTTTAGTCATAAAACATTCCACAAGTGATGTGAGGAAATCTGTATCGTCACTGTCTGCCCATGACCTCTCCTCTCCCACAGACCTTCACCCTTTTATTCTGCAATGATGGTCCTGGTCTTCTGAGTACTTATTCCCTTTCCCCAGTAGGGGATTCTGATCTGTGTCAGGAGATGGTGCTACAGGGTCACTGAATGACACAGTGGAGGCCAGGCTGTGGGTCAAAGATGACCTTCTAGCAAGCTTGTGAACAGTCCTGGCTCATGGAAACCTGACCACAATGCTTAGCCCGTCAGCTGCATGTTGCCTCTGACTAGGGGCTCCCCTTTACTTACTTTATGGCATCCAAAGGTTTAAAAACACTCTCTCCAACAAAATCCTAGAAACATGGGCTTGTGACCCCTCCTTGGCTGGCCAAAGCCTAGACTATTCATCACTCCTTTGTGTTTATGCGTACATATGGATGCATGTACATACATGTAACTGTGCATATGTATATGTATGTGTGTGCATATGTGTATGTATCCTTCCCTTTCAAATGCTAAACAACTTCTGTCTCAAATATACAAACTAGAAGGAAAATATTCACATCCTCAGCTCACTTACTATCCTTTTAAATCCACCTTACAAAAGATGGCCAATGCTCATGGTGGCAGGTAGAAAGTCTGGAATTGACAGTGTTTTGCCTGGGGACTTGCATCAAAATTCCATAGATTAGGTAACATGAACATTTGTTATGTCTCACAGTGTTGGATGTCAATACAAAGTCCAAGGCCAAGATGCCAGTAGATCATGTGAGCTACAGGTGGCCACCTTATTGTGTCCCGAGAGTGGAGAGAACAAATTTTGGTTTTTGTCTCTATTAGGGAGGCCCCATCTCCATTGAACTCACCATCTAAATTTACTCACTTTTAAGGACTCCGCTTCCAAATATCTTCACATTAGGAGCAGTGATTGAACACATGGATATGCAGGTGTTTTTTGGTATGTATGAGTGGAATGAGTCAGTATTTATTTCATAACATACATGAGGGATTTCCCTGAGCTCCAGTTTGAAATGCAAACTGTAGACAACTTCTAGTCTGTCTTGGCTCATATCTTCACTAGAGTTCTACTGCTGTGAATAGATGCCATGACTACTGGTGAATTATTAAGGCCACTCCATGTAGTTAAAAGGAAGATTTATTTAGTAGATAACTTACAAATGAAGGGATAGGTAGGTCTCGGGGTCTGGAGAAGGTGTATCGCAGTCCAGCAGTGTTCTCTGGAGCTCTGCTTGGTCCATCTCCACCGTCTAGGGTCCAAGAACAGAAAGAGCACTGGCCCATCCCGATCTCGGGTCTCTCAGCACCTTCCTTGGCCCCGCCTTGTAGGCGTGACAGTTGCAGAAGCCTCAATGGGGGTTGGAACTTCCAGATCAAAGCTGGAATGGCTGGACAGATGGCTCAGGGGTTAAGAGCACTGGCTTCTCTTCCAGAGGTCCTGAGTTCAATTCCCAGCACCCACATGGTGGCTCATGACCATCTATAATAAGATCTGATGCCCTCTTCTGGTGTGCAGGTATACACTCATATAGAAAATATAAATAAATAAAAATTAAAAAAAAAAGCTGGAATGGCTACCCACTACACATGACCACAGCAACTCTTATAAAGGAAAATATTTAATTGGGACTGGCTTGCAGTTCAGAGTGTAGTCCATTATCAACATGGTTAGAAGCATGGTGGCACACAGGCAGACATGGTGGTGGAGAGACCTGAGAGTTCTACAACTTGATCCACAGGCAGCAGGAAGAGCGTATGCCACATTGGACCTGGCTTGAGCACCTGAGACTTTGAAGCCCACCCCTAGTGGCACACTTCCTCCAACAAAGCAATATTTACTCCAAAAAGGTCAAGACCTCCTAATAGTGCCACTTCCTATGGGCCTATGGCGGCATTTTCATTCAAACTACCACATCCCATATAAAAGGAAAACTTATTTAGGGTGTTTGTTTCCAACACTTGAGAACACAGAACTTCTACCTCTAACAATCATAACATATTGTCCTTCAACATGAATCCTACCTTTAAGTTCTTCAGGACAAATGCCTGTGTTCCTCAGGTGGGTAGAAAAACAATCTAAATCCCAGGCTTTATTAAAACTCTGCAGCAGAAACATGTCAAACCTGAGTTGACAGATCCATAGAAGCATAAGCCACCTCTGGGGACTCCAAGAATCCCACAGCCTCACATCTTCTTCAGATCAAGGAGCTGCCTCACTGCTGGAATGCCACCGACTGCTGAAAAGCAAATGTCACCTAATACCAAGTGAGATGAGCAATCACATTCATGACACACTAGAAAAGGCTGACCCCAAAAATGATCTAGGGTTCAAAACCACCAAACTGAGCTTCAGAATTCCATGGGTCATACTAAAGAATCCTTATTATGAAAGATTCCACCTTAACAACTTAAATTCTATTGACTTGTCAGCCCCTTGGGCATGGTGGGATCAGTGGGAGTGAGTGGTTGGTGCACAAGGAAGGTAAGAGCAGGCTGTGCATACGAAGAAAACACAATGATGATACCTGTACAGTGTAGTGTAGCATGTATATTATGTACAAAAGCCACAATGAGAACCATTCCATATGCTAACTAAAATATTAAAATAAAACAACCTGAACTATGTAATGTATTTTACGTGGAGAGTAACTAATAACATTTTTATACATTGTTTTCTCAACCATTTTTACATAACATATAATGAAATCGATAGGCTATTGGATGTCCTTAGAGTTTTCAAGTTCTAGACTGTAGAATTGTGAATTATTACTACTTTTGTCGTGGCAACAATTTGATGAATATTCAAAAAAGTTCTCACAGGTAATCAATTGATACTATTTTATGTCAGGATCCAAGAAACACTAGGCCACCTCGTGAGGGTGGTATAGAGTCAAAACAAAGGGGCGTTCATGTATAGACAACCCGCCTATACATTTGTTGGTGGGTTATTCTGGGATCTTCAGGAAGACATCCTATAGCTGAAGTAAGGTATGGTGGTTTGAGTGAAAATGGCCCCCAAAGGCTCGTACATCTCAGTGCTTGGTCCCCAGTTAGTAAAACTCCTGGGGAAGATTAGAAGATTTGGCCTTGGAGCAGGTGTGGCCTTGATGGAGGTGGTCACTAGGGGTGGGATTTGGGGTTTCAAAACCATTCCAGAACCAGTGACTATCTACCTCTCACTTGCAGTCCAGATTGTGAGCTCTCAGGTACTGTCCCCTCTACAATAGCTGTCCTCCTGCCTCTGTGCTCCCCATAGTGATGTTCACGGACTCACCTTCCGAAACCATGAGCAAGCCCCAATTAGAGACTTCCTTTCTAAGTCGTCTTGGTTATTGCAACTCTTCACAGGAATGGAAGAGAAACTATGACACGGGAAATTTGTTTTTTTTTAATTGATTGGTAATAATTGTGCATAGGATTCATGTATATTTAAATGCATGCAAGAAATGTACAATAATCAAATGCCACCTTTATTTATCCACACTCCCTGTCTTCTTTACAACCTCTAGCATCCACTGCTTAAGAGTCACGTCAATTATTTTTAGCTCCCACATATGAGAGTGAACATCTAGTCCTTGTCTTTCTGAGCCTGATTTATTTCACTTCATGTAATGTCCTCCAGTTCCTCCCACTTGTGCCACAAATGGCAGGATTCTGTTCTTCCCAATAGCTTGAATGTTCTATTGTGAAGACTTTCCATGTGTGCATTATCCATCTGTCTTTTGATGGACACTTAGACTTGTTCCCTTTTTTCCCTATTGTGGGTACTGTTGCAATAAACATAGATGTGCAGTGTGTCTGAGTTGATTGCATTCCCTTTGACTGGTCCCCAGATGTGAGGCAGCTAGAATGTGTAGACCTATTTTTCAGTTTTTTGAAGAACTTCCACACTATATATTGCTTTCCAGAAGAAGTATATTAGGCTTATTTTAGCATGAGCCATACCTTAGACCTCTCTCTCTCTCTCTCTCTCTCTCTCTCTCTCTCTCTCTCTCTCTCTCTCTCTCTCTCTCTCTCTCCTTCCCTCCTTTTGCTTCTCTCTTTTCCTTTTCCTCCTTCCTCTCCTCCTTCTCTTTCCTCCACTTTCTCAGTTCACTCATATACATGCAGGACTTACACACACACACACACACACACACACACACACACACACACACACACCTCCATGGTGTGAGGTTTGTCGGAGAGCCCCAGAGATGTTCTGTCTCCAGACATGAGGCAAGCTTCCTTGCAGGACCTGCTTCAGTACTCACTACCATTCTCTTTTGGGCCACTTATGTAAACTTGTACAAGTTCCCTCCTAATCTGGATTTCTAATGGATAAAGAGTTCACAGTTCTGTAGTCTGAAGATGGCTTTTAATATTTGATACACATTCTCAGAGCTTTGATCCAAGATCAAGATCATACATTAATGTATGTGGGAGTGACTCAAAAGCACGTGGATTTGCAAATGACTTCAAGTGACAGATTTCTTAACTAGCTCAACTTTATAATCTCATATTGTAAAAACAACTATCAAAATATCACATTATACCTCATAAACATATATTTACTTTTAATTAAATTATAAAAGTGTATAAGGCACAAAAATAAGCAAATATAAAATCCTGCTGGCATTCCTCTTCTGACGGTCTCCACAGCATGAACTCTTTATCTATGAGCTCTGTGTTACTCTCAACCTAAAATTTTCCTTCCCCAATTTGCTGCTTTTTTCAGTCATTTTAAGCTATTTTCATTCTCCATAGACCCTTCGAAACTTCAGAGAGTTGTGAGAATTATACCTGAAGATGCAACATGCAGTTTCCCTTTCTCTTGCATTGTCTTTCAGACAGCTGGAGATGCCTGGTCCTTCCAAGGACTTAAACAGTCAGCCCTAACAATTCCATGTTCACCATCTGTTGTCAAGACCCTTCTCTTATTGAATGTGGCAACCCACTGGTGAGATAGCTTCTCCTCTTAGCGTATATTATGTGGCTCATTATCCAGGTGCTCCTAATTCTTAGTACGGATGTCTCTTCTTTCTTTTCACAAAAACACACTCAATGGTACCACAGTTCTCTCTCTGAGTAAATCATGTGCCATTGCAACATTTCCAACCAGATGTTTCTTGCTTGCAAACAATGCCCATCTACAGTAGAGCATGCTTCATTTCTCCTATTTCACCTTTCAGGGTTGGTTCTGAGTGACACTTCCTGAGATTTGGAACAAGCACCCTCATATATATGACTGCCTACCCCCATTCCCAGTCCCACAGAAACAACTGCCATTGAGAGAGTCTCTAGTCAGCCTGTCCACTCTCCAACCCCATGTTACTTCCTTTTAATACCACAGTAGAAATGCTGGGCCAAATATGGGAGATGTAGCTGGGATGTTCAGAGTGAGCACGCACTCTTTAAGCAGCCCATCTTGATGGAGAGACATCACTTGACAGCTTAAGATCACCAAGAAAAAGTCAAGACAGGTATATACTACATCAATCCACAACATTACTAAATACTAAACTTTCTGTATAGAAAACTTTCAGATCTTAGAAAATCTGTTATCCATAGAAGCTCTGTATTGTACACAGGAAATGGCATATCATATGTATGGGTCAGAAGACAGCTTGCTGGAATTGCCTTTCTCCTTTCACGCAGGGACCCAACTCAGCTCATCAGGCTTGGTGGCAACCACCTGTACTTGCTGAGACATCTTACCAGCCCCAGGACACAATCTTTTAAACAGAACTGTCAGCCCTCTTTTTGCCCAGGTACCTGAAGGCACTGGCTTCAAGCCCTTCTCTCCCACCTGGCTCTGAGTACCTGTCTTAGCTTCTGCCACTCTCCAAAGCACGATTCAGCACAACTTGTATCCCCAGCCTCCTTCCTCTTTTGTAAACCAGGAAAAGCCGTATAACTCAGTGATTGTTGTTAGAATTTAACGAATGCCAGATGGGGAGTAACAAACTCAGGACCTGTAGCTCCCAGTTCAGTCTCTTTGCCTGGCAGTCACTCCACTTGGCCTCATCACCGAGAAGCAGGGGCAAGAATGGAGATACAAACAGTCTGTGTTGATGAGATCAGGAGCCCAAGTGAGCTGCAGAAGAACTTCTATGGCTGGCTCTTCCTGTTGGCCACAGAGTTAGGCTGTTGAGTGAGAAATGAGCTATAGAGTTGAGTCCAGCTATGGAGGTAACAGGGCATGGGGTCCATAAAAACAAATGGGTGAGCGTATGATGGACGGAGGTCTGTGTGGGCAATCAGCAAAGCAAGGAACAGGAACAAGAGGGACCAACACAAGCTGAAGCCCCGGGGACAGCTGAGAATTTTCTGCCTGTCAGTCCTTGATAGTTACAGTGTCCAGACCGGTAGAGGGGCAGTCACCACTGTGGTACTCAGTGCCATCCACTCTATGTGGCCTAGCTGAGGGAGCTGCATCCTCTCTGTGGTCTGGTGTGTGCATAAGTCCTTGGGACTGGTTGCCTAGGTACAATATACACATGTACTTCTGAGATCCCAGTTCACCCTGATAAATTTATAGTCCCCTTTCTGCTCCCAGGGATACACCATTTATCAGCCCATGCTACACAGGTAGACAGATGTTGCCGATCACCTGTCTAGCAAGGTGAAGAATCAACTTCCATCCTCCGAGTGAAGCTGCACGCTGCTTGTAGAACAGAGTCTCTCAAAGCAAGGCACGTTCTGAAACTCCACACACACTATGGAGCACCTTGGAGCATGGCACAGGCGGAGAGCAACAACCCTGTCAACTTAAGTTATTATGGTGCATGTTTACTACTAATACATGAATAGAACGTCCCCAACTAAAGCTAGTACATGCAATTGCTCTAATTTTTAATTTTTTTCTTAGTTTTATGTAAGGTCATTTTCAGTCCCAGGATCATCCATCACTGTCTTCATGCTTCGATAGCCTGGGGTACCTTCTCAGTGTTTCCATGTTCCTTATGACCTTGACGTTTTTTGTGGAGTGCTGATGTGGTCATTTGTAAAACATTTTTCAGCTTGGGTTTGACTGGCATTTACCTCAAGGTTAGATGGGAGTTTATGAATTCTTGGGGTGAAGACTGTAGTGGTTAAATGACTTCGTCAGCATACTTTATCTAGGGTAAAGGATTTCACAGGGCTCAGCGCTGCTTTTGTTCTTGGGAGGCTGGTGGAGATGGGGTTTGTCACTTTCCATCGCCGTGAAGTTATTCATTCATCTCCCTTTCTTATTTTTCACTGTTCTGAAAGCAAGTTTCTATACAAAGCCCATACCCAAGACTCTGAAGCTATGTTCACTCCAAGCTCTACTTCCTTGAGGACAGAATCAATTATCTGATCATTTTCTGAATGAGTGACATCCTGGTCAGGACTTATTTAATAATTTATTGTTATCCTTATGTGTTCATGGATATTAATTCATATTTTTGTTCGTAGCCCAATGTCCTAGGTTAGGGTTTCTATTGCTGGGATGAAACACCATGGCCAAAAGCAAATTGTGGAGAAAAGGGTTTATTCAGCTTACACTTCCATAGCACTGTTCATCACCGAAGGAAGTCAGAACAAGAACTCAAACAGGGCAGGAATCTGGAGGCGGGAGCTGATGCAGAGACCATGGAGGTTGCTGCTTACTGGCTTGCTTCCCATGGCTTGCTCAGCCTGCTTTCTTATAAAACCCAGGACCACCAGCCCAGGGATGGCTACATTCACAATGGCCCAGGACCCTCCCACACTAATTATTATTTAATTGCAGGCTTGACTACAGCCCAATCTTATGGAGGCATTTTCTCAAGTGGGTTCCTTCCTCTCAGATGATTCTAGCTTTGCCAAGGTGACGTAAACTGGCCAGCACACAGATGATCCATGTTGGTGGTCATATTGCTCCAGCACATGCTGTTGGCTCCTGTGGTCACTCTGATTCTTTGACATTTTATCAGTGTTGCTGTTTGTTGATGTACTTTGAGGATGTATTTTTCCTGGCTGCAGATGTACTCAGCTCTGTGTCCTTTTCTTATAAATGAGCTCTTCCTTATTTTCCTCTTGTACTTTTAGTTTAGTCCTATTGTTACCAGCCAGCACAGGAACCAGAAAATATTGAATTTTCTCCAGTGGAGGCACCATTACTGAGGAGCAGGGAAAAAAGAAATCCAAAAGTACTAGCACAGAATATTCAGAATGGACCATAGGTCATTCACTCCTGAGACTTTTTGTCATGGAACTGCTAAATATTTTTATGTCTGTCTTCTCATTCTAGAGCCTTCACTTCCTCAAATAAAAATTATTTGATTGGTGTTGCTATTTATAAATGCATGGGATCAAGTACCAAAAAAAGGAAATCCATTGGTTATTTAAAATATCTACTAGAAATTTTTAAAGAAAAAAATTACTTTGGGGGGGATAGTTTTTTCTCTATTAGCCTTACTGTATAATGTTACAATATTATAAGGTCATGGGAAATATCTAAAGTCTGACGTTCTTTTTAAAGGTTTTTTTTTTTTTTTTTTTTTTTTTTTTTTTTTTTTTTTTTATGGAACTGTGTCAGGTAGTCACTTGTCTGGCCATGTTAGATCTTAATGTATTTCTACCTTACCTGACAGTGACACCAGACAAGAGGAGAACTTAGACTGTCTATTAAAAGTTCTGATATCCTCTTTGTGAGCTAAACATGGAGCAAGAGCAAAAGCAAAACTGAGAATTGCCACATGAGATGCTTCATAAACCAGAAAGGAGCTGGGATTAGATTTTAATGTTTGTGTATCTGGGTGTTTATTTACACCAAGGTTTACTGCATGTCTTCAACTTTGTGTAAAATGTTGTAAACATACACTTTCCTATAAAGTAAAACTTTTAAGTTTTCTTCCAATAACTTTTAAAATATATTCATACTCTGTAACTTGTTAGCTTTCTGTGTGTGTTCCACGTGTTTCTAACATTAAACATATTAAGAATTAGAACTAGTAAAATTATTAATGGTAATAGTCAGTAGGAGGTGTGAATAAAGATGTTTATATCAGAGGAAAAGAATTTCTTTTGACTCTCCCTATGCCTCACTAAATGCATATTTCATTGCCTCCATTTCATCTATTTTTTTTCACCCCCCAAAGTTAGTGAAGGATGCTTTGTCTCTGAAGGTCCTATGAGCTGGAGGAGAAAAGCCAGGTGTTCCCTGGGGCTTCTGATCCTGCTCCACCCTTCCCACACTGTTCTGTAGAGCATTCTTTCTTTTATAATTCCTGTCCATTCAGGTGGAAAGACTTATTTCCTTAGGAGAAACCAAGAATTATATAAATCCCAGAGCCACAGTGTAGGAAAGACATTGGAAAGTCAGAGCCGAGAGAGAGAGAGAGAGAGAGAGAGAGAGAGAGAGAGAGAGAGAGAGAGAGACTGAAAGATAGAGAGATGAGGATGGTAAGACTTATAGCAAATATATTATTAGTGTAAGTAAATTTGTAGCAACTCTGTGGGTTTAGTCCCAGATTTCAGCACCAAAATATGAGGTTTTCAACTCTAGGGAGAGGTGTCCTGACTACCTGGGAATCAGGTAACACCTTGAGTTGTTTAGGACAGCTCTGGTGGCTGGAGCTGCAAAGAGGCAGCCCAACCCTGGAGGGCAAGGTATCCTGGACATCTCGAGCTGCTCAGATCAGATCTGCTCTGGGTGTGTCCTGGACACCTCAAAAGGGAAATTCTTCTGACTGCTTGGGAGAGTCATGCCTGGAACTGTTTCAGCAGGGAAGGGTATCCTGACTGTTTGGGAAAGTCAGGCTATACCTGATGTGATAGGGGATGGATGGTCTCCCTATAGGAAATAGCAATCTGCTCCTCTCCTGGAGAGCTGCTGCAGCTGAACTTTGCTCAACCCCCACTTGAGGGGGCTTCCTAGCAGAGCTCTGCTTCTCTGGCCTAAGAAATTTAAAAAAATGTAGCAATCTCCTCCGGCTCAGGAGAAAAGTGTTACTTTTTCAGCTCTTTCAGCTCCTCCCTGCTCTGTCCACTGAGGGATGTCTCAGCAAGGGTTTTCTGTACACCAGTGAATGAAGATCTTCACAGCCAAAACTCTTTTGAGAAAGAGATTTATTTGGGAAGGCAGAGTCCAGGAGAATAGCTGCCTCTACCAGGGTGGAGAAAACAGTTCTTTTTTAACTGACCATGCAGGGAAGTTTACATAGGATGTCTTAGGCGTAGAGTCAACCAGGGGTTGACTTGGGTCCCAGGGTTCCACTGTCCTGTTCTGCGATTGGTTGGTTTCACAAGTCAGTTGGCCAGGGGCAGAAATAGCTCTGATTTGAGCCAAACTGTCTTTCTTTCACTGGCCTTATCTGAGCCATCTTTCCCTAATTCTGGGCTCCAGGGTCAGAGTGGGTTTCTTTAGCCAGCCCCTTTTCCCTACAATTAGTCTATCAAAGAGATTGTTCAACTATGTTGTAAATGTTTCCAGAGTAAAAGCCTGGGCTCCTGAAATCCTAGGATACAAAGCTCTTCCTCTAAGCCAGTGGTTCTCAACCTGTAGGAGACAACCCCTTTGGGGTTGGTGGCATATCAGATATCCTGCATATCAGATATTTACATTATGATTCATAATAGCAGCAAATTACACTTATGAAGTAGCAACAAAATAATTTTAGAGTTGGGGCCACCAAAACATGAGGAAGTGTGTGAAAGGGTTACAGCATTAAGAAGGTTGAGAACCACTGCTCTAAGCCAATTAGAGATAAGCATAGTAAAAGGCAGAAGATCAATCAATCAATGTGGACATAAGAGGAGCAGGCAGTGCCCCATGTCCACTTCTGAGATAATGACATCAGGATTTGATTTAAAGAGAATGTAGTGGTGTTTGCTCCGCCCATGACCTTGGGCTATAGGGCCTGAAGGAGGCGGTGCTTCCTGCCATTGTCCATGACCTCTTAAAGGGAAGGGAGAAGGGTCACAGGCCCCTTCTCCCTGCTCCTGCCTGCGAGGTGGATTCACTCCCGGTCAGATCAGAGGATAACTTCAACTGTCTACTCTGTTCTGCATTCGTGAGTGTGTTTCCTCAATTTATATCTTAATAAGTTCTGTTACCCATTTAATACGCTCACATGGATTGATGGTAATAATAGAAGGAAAGAACAATGTCATTTACAATAGATTCAAACAGATACTGGAGTGAATCTAACTGAGGAAATTAGAGACATGTACAATAAAACCTTTCAGACACTGAAAACTGAAATTGTAGAAGATACCAGGAGATGCAAAGACCACTCATGCTCATGGATTGGCAGAATTAATGCAGTAAAAATGACCACCCTACTAAAACAACCTATATATCCAATGAAATCCCCATCAAAATTTCAACACAATTCACCACAGAAATTGGGAAACATAGTCTTCTATTTCATATGGGAATATAAAAGACCCAGCATAACTAAAACAGTCCCACATAACAATATAAACAACAACAACAAACTACAATAGATATCACCAGCCCAAATCTCAAGTGACACTACTGAGTTTAGGCATAAAACAGCATGCATGGTACTGGTGTAAAAGTAGACTCAGTGATCGATGCGATAAAATTGAGAACTCATGTATAAGCTTACACTCCTACAGCCACCTGATTATTGCCAAAGAAATTAAACATACACAGTGGAGAAAAGATAGTACCTCTTAACAAATGGTGCTGGTCTAACTGTATGTAGAAGAATGAAACTTGATACTTATCTCTCATTCTGTATAAGACTCAACTCTAAATGAGTCAAAAACATCAACAAAGCTGGATACCCTGAATCTGATGGAGGAGAATGTAGAGAATAGACTTGAACTCACTGGCACTTTCTGAACAAGATTCCAGAAGCACAGCCATTAAGACTAATAATCTATAAATGGGAACTCATAAAGCTCAAAAGTTTCTGTATAGCAAAGAACACTGTCAGTCAAGTGAAGAGGTAATCACAGAATGAGAAAAAATCATTACCAACTATACATCTGACAGAATACTAGTATCTAAAATATACAAGGAGCTCAAAAAACTAAATATGGGGGGGGAGTACAACTATATTTAAAAATGAGGCATGGAACTAAACAGAGCATTATTAAAAGATGAAATATATTGGCTAAGAAATATTGTTTTAAGTGTTCAACATCCTTTGGCTTCAGGCAAATACAAATTAAACTATTCTGAGATAGCATATGACCCAGTCAGGATGATCAAGATAAAAAGAAATGATGATAAATACTGGCATGGATAATGGGAAAAGAAGAAACTTATTCACTGATGGTCAGAGTGTAAACTAATATAGCCACTATGAAAATCAGTGCAGAGATTCCTCAAAAAAAAAAAAACTGATAATAGACCAACCACATGATCCAGTTATATCACTCTGGGCATATACCCAAAGGACTCCACATCCTACCTGCTCATCTATGAGCTTTGCTGTTCTATTCACAATCGCCAGCAAAACAAACAGCCTAGATGTCCATCTAATGAAAATGTAGTGTGTTTACACAGTGAAATATTATTCAGCTATTAAGAAAAATGAAATTATGAAATGTGCAGGTAAGTGGATTGGACTGAAAACAATCATTCTGAGTGAAGTAAATTAGACCTAGAAAGAAATGTCACACATTCTCTCTCTTATGTGAATGTTAGCCTTGAATCTTCAGATACATATTTCACTTGGAATACCCAAAGAGTTCAGGGAATTAGTAGTGTGAGGGGTGGGGTTCAAGGGAAGGGGTTAGAGCATGCTGGTATAAAGGTTAAAGGGGAATAATGGAACAGGAAGGGTTAAATTTGGGTGAGAAGGGGAGGGAAGGGTAGTGAAGGGACCATAGGAGAGATAACTAACACTGAAGATCCTTAAAACAAGTCATGTGGAACACAGTAATGGAGAGAGAGTATAAGAAAAGACAGAGGCCAAGAATAGAGTTCATCTGCAATGCAACAATGCTCCACTAAACAATACAGGAAAGCAAATTAAAAAGTCCAGAGCCAGAAAGGGGTTACTTCTTTGGAACTTTTTTAGTCAGGGAGATCTCATAGACCCACGAACATTACAGGCTATTGCCAATGCTCTTGGTCACCCTCCAGAAGCTGATGGTAAGACTCTATTGCTTGAATCACAGAACATGAAAAAATGAAGTTGTTTGTCCTAACCTGAGAGCTGATGGTAAGACTCTATTGCTTGAATCACAGAACATGGAAAAATGAAGTTGTCTGTCCCAACCTGAGAGCTTCATCTCTACTGGCTAGCTCTCATGGTTCTTTAAGAGTCTGTGTGTACTACTGGAGAAGGAAAGTAGTCATCAGGCACACCCAGCTGTGAACTCTGAGATCTGCAGTGGTGACTGGCCTAGAAAGCCATTGGTGCAAGAGTAACATAAACATCATGGGAGTAACCAACCACTTTCTGACTCCAGAGGACCCAGGTTTGATTCCTAGCACCCCCACATAACTCATAAACATCTGTAACTTCCATTCCAGGGGATCCAATGCTCTTTCCTGCATCAGGCACACAAGTGATGCATAGATATACATTGAGGCAAAAACACACATACGCATAAAATTAAAATTTTTGTAAAAGCTTAGTTCCTGGTTAGTTGACCAAACTCCAGTTAAAGACCAAACAGCCATGAGTATTTAGGCATCACAAATTGGTCCTAATGGGTTTTTTAAAGAACCCAGAGATGGGTGCAATGAAAGGGCAGATGGACCTGGGAAGAGTCGAAGGAGTGGAGGTGCACATGATCAAAGCACATGCAGAACTCTCAAAGAACTAATAAATTCTTTAAATTTTTAAATTAACATTACAGCTAGAGGAGGGGTAACACTCACATCGATTGTTGGCACCATGAGTAACCTTCTCTACTTAGGAGTCCTGTCTTGGAGCAAGAACAAAATAGACCTGGTATTTAGTATTCCTTCCACAAGGGTTGTTCCCTTTGATCATAGGACCCAGGAAGGCAATCAAGCTAAATCACCCCAAACTCACAAATACAATGTGTGGAAGGTTTTTTTTCCCTCTCTCTCGAGGTTAAAATGATGAGAAGACAGTCCTTAAGCAGCAGGGCCCATGTGACTGTGGGTTTGACGGCACATGCCGCACATTGTGGGGTGGTGCAGTTCCTGAGCAGCCCTGAATAAGAAGGTTGTAACTCACAGTTGCTGTCCTGGAACGAGCTGCTGAGGGGGAAGGGGGGCTGCACACTTCTAGGAATATGCAAATATTCTTACACTTGTGTAAATCTGAACACATTTTTATGTGAGCATGTGCAGTGTTAAGAGGACAAAATCCAGGAAATTTAGTGATCATGGAAGGAAGTCCAATGTGGTGCTATCATTTTTGTTGTTTTTTTCTATATTTTAATGAATTCTATCATATGGCCATAAAATTTTTTTCTGCCTTTCATTTTTTTCTTTCTCTATCACTTTTTTCTTCTTTGATTTAAATTTTTGGCACCATGCTAATAGGAACTAAAAACCCAAACAGACTATCTAAATTTGAAATCAAATTAAGAAATGGAACCCCACCTTCCATCAACTAGTCAGCAGTTTATCAGGAACTCCATCCTCTTTTATTATAGACTGTTGAGTAAAGAGTGTGTGGATTTTAAAGGATTTGATAATCATTACAACATTAACATTAAACTGGTTTGAAATGATACTATATTCAATGATGAACAGAAGGAGGTGAATGAGTAGGGGTCCTGAGGATGCTCGGGGTAGTGAAGCTGTTCTTTATGCACTACCATGATAGACACATGACATTATTCGTTTGTCCAAACATACGGAATATACAGCGCCAAGAATGCTAATGACATATCAGTTTAGGATCAGCAGCTACAAAAACAGTTGACGGTGAGACAGGGTGTGTTGTGGAGGTAGAGAGCCATGGAGCCATCCCCCAACCTTCTGCTCAATTTGTTATGAACCTAAAAATACATCATCTAACAAACAAGCAAATACTAAGTAGGCTAGAGGGATGATTCAGAGGTTAGGAGCATTTTGCTGATCAGTTATGAGGACCAGAGTTCAGATTCAAGCACCCATGTAACAAGTCAAATGCAATACAAACACCTAAAATGTAGTTCTGAGGGATTACATATCTGTCAATCTATGTAAGCTTGAATGTTTATATCTACATGCATACATGATCATTCACACATACAAGCCTACAAATACATATATACATGCATATATAAAATTTTTTAAAAATATAACATTGGCCCTGATTTTGAGAAAGGACACCAACAATGAGTTGCTGTATTCATATCATAGGCCAGGCATGTTCGTGTGAGCAACTGTGATTTTATCTTTCAATGTTAGTTTTCTGATCAGTTGATTTTTATGCATGCCTACAAAGCCAAGTTTCTTCTCTGAGCCATTTGTGATGACTTTTGATTCTGATTATTAATATGGAAATTATCATAAATTTTACTTTCATCCCTACCTCTCTCCCCATATCTTTTACTAAATCTTCAGATACATTTGATTAGTGAGTTCAGTGAAACAAAGAAGTGAATTTACAGGACAAATTATTTTACGAAAATTAATGTCTTATTGTAAGAAGTACACAATGAAACACTTTAAAATGTTATTCTTAGTCACATAAAAGAAAGACACGTATTTCAAAGAAGCTTAGGAGAAAACAAGATGAATATTTATTTAAAACATGCTTTTAATTAAATAGAATTATATCACTTCCCCCATTCTGTGGTGACATATTGTTTGTAATCTAACAAATAAAATTTGCCTGAAGATCAGAGGACAGAACCAGCCACAGAGTTAGCCACAGAGGTGGCACACACCTTTAATCCTAGCACTCAGGAGGCAGAGGCAGAGATCTGCTTGAATTTTGTGAGGCCACACTGAGCTATATGAGATTAATCCAGTCTAAAAGAGAAACAGAGCCAGGCACGCACCTTTAATTCTAGCACTAGGAATCACACATCTTTAATCCCAGCACTAGGAAGGTTGAAACAGGAAGCGATATGGCTGGGCAGAGAAAGGAATATAAGGTGGGAGGAGACAGGAACTCAGTCTCTTTCAGGTGGCACATTCCTCAAAGCCTCTAACTACGAACTTCTTTATCAGTAAGATGCATATGAAATGAGAATAACAGCATAATACCACATGTGTTGGTGTGCTTCGTCCATTTTCCCTGTAACCCTGAGTGCACTTCCCTCCACATCGACATGTGTATTCAAGCTTTGCTGGAGTTACAATTTTATTCGGATCCACATTTGTTCCCAGGATAAGGCAGCCAGCTGAACCACTGAAGAGTAATGGGTTTGGAGGGTTGAAGATCCAAAAACTAATGGCCTCTGATCCTCTTGGCAGTAGAACAAGATGGCAGGGGTCAAGCTACCTATCACGGCACCGACAACTAAGGTAGAAAGTACAAAAGACCTCTTCTACACTAACTTGCAGTGCAGAACACACATCATCTGTTTCAGATTGTATGTTTGCATTGTGCTGGATTCTGTGGGGGGACATCCCAAGTCTTTCCTAAAGACTTTTGGTTGCAGCCTCACTTTCTAGGTTCTTTCTTTTTCCTCCACCACACCCCAGGTACACCCACTGTTTGAACTCCATGTTTATGTTACAATTCCAAGGTCCAAAATAAAGATTGCCCTGGGTCTTTGGTTACTGGTGCATTGCAGAGACTCTCCATGACATCCTCCATTCCCTCTGACACACCCCAACTCCAACTCCATCAATGTCGTGGATATGCATGATGTGTAGTGTCCCTAACGTGTCATCTTCCTTTGAAACCTTTCTATGTCACGTTGGGGCAGTGGCTGTGTTCTGTATCCCACCTACAACTCCTGTCTTACATGACTTCTCCTCATGGCTATTGTTCTGTTGTTCTCTGGTAACATTCATTCTGTTTCTATTGACCTACAATAATTCTAAAGTCTTCCTCAGTTTATAATCTCTTTCTACTTGAGAACTGGCACAATTTCCACTCACACCTCTATAAAGAGTGTTATTCCATCCAGGAAGCACCTGTCCTCCCCTTCCTTCTAGAATCACCAGAGAACTCATCAGCAAAACTAAAACAAACCAACAAACAAAAGCAAGACACCGTAATGATGTGAGTCATTGTGAGGTGTCTCAGTCCACTCTGTATATAAGATGACTAAGAAAAGATCTATACTAAGTTAACAGTGGGGATGGAATGGGGAGGCAATGTCATTTCCTAATAAAGACAATCATTTCTACACAGACAGCTGCTTACCCAGAGCAGGTGAAGTGTGATGGCTGTCTAATGAACAGAGGGTTGTGGGTTGGCTTGGGCTGCAGCTTTGGGATTGTGCTGAATCAGAAGAGCTTGAGGTGATGCCTGACACTGAAGCTGCTGCTTGTTAACTTGACTTTGATAGATTTTAAATGGATTATTTCAGAATGAAGTTAATCTGGAAAAAGAGAACAACTGTTACCAAGATATTTTAATTTGGATTCAAGCTGAGGCTATATAGATTGCTTTGAACACCAAGCATATGGTAAAAATGAAGAAAAACTACTGATTAATTTTCACACTGTTAAAGTAGATTTTACTCAAGACATTAAGGAATTTCTTTAAGAGCCTTTGGGTGCGCTGGGTGTTATAAAAATATACCTACAATAAAATCACATTACAGAAAGCCATCTCTATCAATGCCAGGTGAGTTTTCAAACAATGAGGCTAATGTTAATGCTTGAATACCAGAGAGTTTCTTTTTCTCCCAGTATCCCATGCAGTTCTCACTATTAGGCCTTTTGCATTTAAACACTAGAGTACCTAAAATAATGGCGATTTGTTTTGAGCAGTTTCATACACATGATGTCAGAGTTGAAGCTCTGTCTTTTCTTGGGTGTCTAGCTTTCAAAATATTCCACTAGCACAGGCTGCCTCTGTGGGTGCCTGTGCTGCACAACTGAGAATCCGAAGTAGTAACAAAGAAAGACCACACACACATCAAAATAATGTGTAATTTGTATGTGCTTCTTCACACCATTTTTATGAGCACCGGCAGACATTAATATACAAAATTCCCTCCTTGTTTTCTTTTTGTGCTTGATTTTGTTTTTAAACCACACACTTTCTCCAGAAGACTCAAGGAGCTCCTGTTGGGTTGAAAATTGTGGTTCTTAACTTCTTTCTGCTTCCATGTGCTTTGTAATGCAAACTTTCATAGCCTCTCCCAAAGTGTGGAGTCCACTTCTCTTCCACTTCACAAAATTTGCCTGTTCTGTGACTTTAGTTAATGAACGGGGCAGAATGGAGGCAAGTCCATTTTAAATCTAAGTTGTAAGAACTCTTTCCTGATTGTAAGAAAGCCACCACTTCCAGGCAGTTTACACGTTTGCACTGATGAATAGTAAGAACACACCACAGAGGTTCACCTTACTGCTCTTGCCAACAGCCAAACTGAAAATTAGCTAAAACAGATCTCATGGACCACTCTTCCCTCCATTTGAACATAAATGTGTCAACCAGTCCATCAAAGATCAACAGAACCAGAGAGCTGATCCTGTTTCACCCACAGAATTGTGAGCTACAATAGTTCTTTAAGTAGCATGTCACATAGCAGAAGTTAATAAGGCCAGGAGATGATTTATTCTAAAAAGTAAATAATAAAAGCGAGAGGTGTATGGCAGAGTTAGTACAAGTAGTTTTTACTTCAGGGAGATCATTACAATTAACTAAAACTCTGACACCATTTGAAATGAGCAAGGTTTATTTCTAATTTGAATAACAAACACATTAATCTTGCTCCTTATCATCAAGCATTCTTTTTATAGTTATACAGGTTCAGAGACTCTGAAACTATCTTGTGTATATTGTAACACTGAATAAATAATGTAAGTGTGATAATTTTACTGAAGGTTAGTTTTCTAACCCTGGAAGTTTCAAGGTTGAAAAAATACTAAGATTAGAGTAACAAAAGCCAGGTAAAACTTCAACCAGATGGTAAAAATTCTTGACACCAGTGAAAGTTAAGGTTACTACATAGTGAGTGCATCATCAGATCCAACCCATATGGAAAAGAACAAATTAAAGCAGGATATGAAGATGTATCATAGGGACCCAAATTGAGAATATTTTCTAAAATATTTAGCTAATGTTTAAAAAATAAGGAAGAAACAATGACAGTATAAAGAACTGAATGAAACGAATAGGGATGAAAGGTCAACAAATAATATTAAAGTAGACAAATAGCATGCTAAAAGAGTGTGGTGAGACAAATGAATTAAAATGCTGAAGGCAGGCTAGATGGAGACATAATATATGTTTTAGGTTTTAGATAATACATACTTAAGTTTTAACCATGTATGTGTAAAAACATTTTGTTCTTCAGTACACACTTAAGTAGTGTGAGGGCAAGACCTGTCATTTAAATCATAGGCCGTGTTATCCAAAAGAATAAAATGGACTGTGAACGACCGACTGAGGGAAAAGTGAGAAAACAGGAAAACTTTAATTGGATATTTTTCATGGCTACTCAATAGTACTTCAATTATTTGGTAATATCGATGCATAAAATTTCTCAATATAATTTTAATGAGTGTGCTTTATAGAAATAGTGCATAACCACATTGAACACGTTAGAAATGTGCTCATTTAAATGAAAACCAATAGAATTCAGTCATTACGTGGGTGCCCTCAGTTTCTCAGAAAACAAGAACATGTCTTTATATTCTTTTCACTTCTCTTTATTTGGTGGCAACTTCCAAAGTCAGAGCTTTGCTTCTAATGGCTTCAAATAACACTTTTGCTAGCTTTGTACCATCTTATTTTTTAACTTGCTTTAAAAAAATATCTCCAATACAACTATACATGTACCTTGGTTGGCAAAGAATTATGTAAAGATGCAATGATTGAGGCAGAAACAAACACATTTTACCTGACCTTGTTTTAACTTTATTGAGCTTAATGCCAAGATTTAAGGGGAAATTATTACTCCAGACATTAAGTTTCTGAGAATTGGTGGGGAATATTTTTAATATAATAGGAACATTGAAATTGAAACTAAAATCATGACTGTCAGAAGAATATTAAATGTTGCAATTTAAAAGTTTGAAGGAATGACACTTTGATGAATAGCCTCATCAATACTTAGTGCTCCATTGCCCTGTAGAATGTGTGCTTGGAGAGAGCAGTTGTGAGAATGTTCCTGAAGCCCTGCAGACATATTTAATCCAGCAGAGCCTATGTAGCCCTGAGGCTTCAATGATGATAGGAGATCTTTGTAGGAGATGAGTGTTAAGTCATTGTAAGTAACTCCTCAGGCTTCTCCACTGAATTGAAGGGTGCATTCTGAGAATCCTTTAGTATTCAGAAACCACAAGTTTTACTAAGCCTCATGTGTGTATATTCCTCACAGATACTAAGAATCATGGAGCCAAATTCCCTTTTATGTCTCAATTTTAGTATTATAAATGTCATAAATTCCTTCTGATTTGCATATTCTGGGCTTATGGGGAAAGATTATGAAATTATGAAATAGAAGAAAGAATATTTAACAGAGAAATTGATGTGCCAAATTATGTGACTCATTGAAAGAGTTTAGCTGTGTCAACCAGTGAAGACCTTTCTACGTCTTAGACTCACCAGTATCATCTTCTCACCAACAGGAAATGAATCTATTACAAATGTCTATTTGCAACTGACCCAAGGAGTCTTAGAGAAAGGCAATACTGTTGCCATGCTTTAGATTGAAGACGATATGGATGTTTCTAACTTCACAGCTTCCAATCAGCCCACCATTATTAAGAACTCACAGTCCGCTGGGAACAGCAGTAAGGGGAGAAGAGGAAGTTCTAGTTCTCTTCTTTACCCCAAAGTCAAGTCATTTCCAGTCTATTAAAGCACACAAGATACTATTCAGGGATTCGGAGAATATGGAGAAAGACAGATAACAGGCTTGTTCCTTCTCACAGTCAAACAATCTGAGAGAAGCTGCAAGCTCTCTGTAACATTATTCTCTGATAGATTCTATAATGGCGAATTTATAGTGATCTCAACACAATGCTTAGAACTCATCAAGGAGAAGCCATTACTTCATCTTGTCTTGTTAAGTTAAAAGGGATTCTCTGACAGTACATTTTCCTTGTTATTTACAGGACAATTTTATTGTAGGTACAGCCACTCCTGCAATTTTGTTCATCTTTATTTATTACTCATGCTGATACAACAGGCAATCTCTTCAGTAGTATATATTCATTCTTCTATACAGTTTGGTAAGAAAGAACATTTATTAGATCTTTGTAAAGAATAATTTAAGGATATTTATCAAAAGATTTAGTAATGTTAAGACTGTTTACCTGAAGATTATTCTTGCAAGATTTTTGTGTAAAAGATATAATTTGAACAAAACTGATACATTCTTCCTGTTTAGCAAAAAGAAGTCATGAGAAGTGAGTTCCTGCTTTGCTACATGCCTCCTCTAGGAATCTGCTGCTTTATAAACTCCATAGGTCAGACTCATGAGGTCTTGACAGAAGCTGAATATCAAGATGTATTTTTGGTGGCCTTCCACTGTGGAGGTGCAGAAGTCAGAGCTGAGTGCCTGAATGCCTTTACAATCTGATAAGACCATGAGCTCCAAGTTTGACGTTTAGAAAGTTATGCAGAGGCTACAAAGGATAAAGAACTTCAGAGACGTTTCAAAGTTTCAACTCAAATTAGTTCATTTCAAACCAAAACAAAATACATGGATGTACACCACTACAGCCATCTACCATGTGACATTGCAAGCTTTCCTTGAAATAAGACAATATCAAGAACTTCAAGACAATGTCATTGCCAAAGGTCTGGGTTACATATGCCAGAAATTTTATATGAAAAAAGATGAGAAAGAAATTTTAGAGTTTCCAAAGACTAATAATTAAAGCTACTCACAGACTCAAGTAACTTATCAGATGTGTGAAGCATATATTCAAAGTGACCAAACCTGGACAAATCTCAATCAGTATAGTATAAATTACAAGTAAAGAGCAGTTCACAAGGTAGCCAGGAATAAAAATTCCATACATTAACAAGAGTGACATGGACAGATAGTATTGTTGGTAGCTGTAGCAGAAGTCAGATGACAGGAAATGACATTAAATGGTGAAAAATATGTTCAACTTTGAATTATACAATAGATAAAAATCTTCCAAATGTGCATATAAAATAAGGAAGAATAATGCAAACAAAAGATAAATTTCTCAACCAAAGGCATGAACTAAAAGAAAGAAAGTTTTCTGGCAGTGTTTTGCTCAGCTTTGGACCTTGTATGCTACAATGCTAACCTGCCAAGCTAGAAGTGATTGCTGGAGTGATAGTGGTACAAATGTTTGGAGGGCAACCAATTGATCATGATTGGACATGAGGCCTATTCATAGGAGGGAATCCATGACCAGTGTTGTGTCAGAGGCCATGAGTGTGGAACCAATTGATCATGATTGGACATGAGGCCTATTCATAGGAGGTAATCCATGACCAGTACTGTGTCAGAGGCCATGAGTGGGGAACCAATTGATCATGGTTGGATATGAGGCCTATTCATAGGAGGGAACCCATGACCAGTACTGTGTCAGAGGCCATGAGTGGGGAACCAATTGATCATGATTGGACATGAGGCCTATTCATAGGAGGGAATCCATGACTGGTACTGTGTCAGAGGCCATGAGTGGGGAACCAATTGATCATTATTGGATATGAGGCCTATTCATAGAGGGTATCCATGACTGGTACTGTGTCAGAGGCCATGAGTGGGGAGGTTGTAGGCAATAAGAACCTACTACCCTTGTTTTTGCTAAATGGACATGTTATAAAACTGCTCCCTAAACCTTTATGTTTGTTTTCATGATCTAATGCTGCCCTCAACCTTGATCAAAGAAGATTCTCTTTGCATGGAGTAGCACTTAACTCATAGCTGTTTGAGGTACTGAGAACAAGGGCCTGTTTAATGCTCAATCTTAAATGGGACACCCATATCAACTCCTGGAAGGTTAAAGGGACACCATGGAAGAGGGGATGAAAAGAAAGTAAGCTCCAAACAATAGGAAAGCAGTCTATGCAACATGTTCATAGCGGCGTAATGTGGACATGGCGCTCATGGACTCAGCAGCTGTGGCCGCCTATATTGAACCTGAACAATACTGGACACAGTAAACATTCTGTCAGAGGGGAAGAATTGTATTGTATTCTACTCTACCCAGGTGAACTAATGGTACTCAGGACTACTGGAAGAGAAGTCACTGTCTTCTGCCATATAGCCACTGATGAATTACTGTGTCTCTTATAGGTAGCTTTATTTCTAACTTCATACAAGTTGTTCTGGTGGAATCCAATGGGTCACAAGGAAAAAAAAAGAAGACTTTAGGTGGAATGGGGACTTGATAAAAGAGGAGGATGTGTTGGTGAGGTTGTAATGATAAGAAAGGGAGGAGAGCCGGGCGGTGGTGGCGCATGCCTTTAATCCCAGCACTCGGGAGGCAGAGCCAGGCGGATCTCTGTGAGTTCGAGGCCAGCCTGGGCTACCAAGTGAGTTCCAGGAAAGGAGCAAAGCTACACAGAGAAACCCTGTCTCGAAAAAAAAAAAAAAAAAAAAAAAAAAAAAAAAAAGAAAGGGAGGAGAAATCAGTGTGATCAGAAAGTATTATGTACAAGTATAAAATTGTTGAATACTCAACTAACAATAAAAAGAAAATTAAACTAGAAGGACATAAAAATCAATAGAAAAAATAAATCCACTACTAAGCTATGAAGCTATTCTCATTTCCTTCTGTTGCAATGGTAAAAGGCAATTTATGAGAGAAAAGATATTATTTCAGCTTACAACTACAGCTGACAGTCCATCATTGTGTAGAAGTCAAAGCAGGAATTTCAAACAGCCTGTCTTGTCACATCCACAGTCAAAAGGGGATGAAATGAATATGTACATGTTCCTTCACTGCTTGCTTATGCTCACCTCAATTTCTCCACCCTTATGTAATCCAAAGTCCTTTGCATAAGGAATGGTGCTACTCACAGTGGGCTGGGTCTTCCCATAGCAATGATCCCAATTGAGACAATCCCTATAGATATGCCTACAGGACAGCCAGATGTAGACAGCCTCTTATGAGACTGTCTTGTCGGGTGATTCTAGGTTGTGTCATGAAAAGCAACCTTAGGCAATAACACCATGTAGTTTACAAAATATACACAAGTTTAAAACAGACAATAACATTTTGAAAAGGTGAGAATGAAAGCACAAGTCAGACATCCTTGAAATTGGTAGTGCTCAGAAATATGTGGATATAAATTATTTTAGGATTAAAAGCAATGCATAAAAGTATATAGGAAACACTAATATAACTTCTACATGTATGTTATAAGAATGTACAACTAGGGTAAAGGAAGACATCAGAAAACATACCACACTGACTAATCTCAGGGCTAGATAAACAAGATTCAGGAAACATCTGTCTTATGAGGCAAGTGACAGAAAAGCACCAGCTTCTGCAGCAAAGAGAGGTAATTTTAGAAAGCAAGACACGGGATAGCAGAATCTACTACCTCAGGGGCTTAGCCTCAGAGAGGATGGCTCTGCAGAGTTCACCCCAGGGGCTTAGCTTCAGTGAGCCCTGAAGTGGGCTCTGCTTCTTGTGTAGACAGAGCACAGCTTCATAGAGTTGGCACCATGCACCAATACCGGGTGAGCGCCTAAGAAATTTATAGTATATATCCAGCATACAGTTGTTTAATTGAGAAAGAGATATGAGAGACAAAGTCTGTGAGGCAGCTGTCAGTGTGTTGAGAGAGGGAAGGCTGGAAGGCTAATGAGGGGAAACAAATTATAAATCACAACATTGAACACATCACAGAGGAAATTTTCAGCCTAACTAGACAGAAATATCGGGGTTCTACAGAAATTCCCTGATTCTAAAGAAAGTGATGAGCAGCCAGACACAGGAAGCATTTAGAATGGGGAACAGCCAAGCCCCGAAAAGAACATACCATATTACAACTCAACACTAACTATGCAAAGCAAAGAAAGGACACTTCGCTCAAATACTGCAGAGCTTGCACTTTTCTCAAGAGCCAACAGAGCTTTCTCTGAAACACCACACTGGAGCGCAAAGCAAGCCTTCACAAAAGGAGACTTCTACATACTCTATATATTCTATGTGAAATACCCCCCCAAAACCAACACCATGACAAGTACATAAAATATACAAGCCAGGAACACACTCCTGAGGGTAAATTGCTCTTCAAGAAACTCAAGAGGAAATCTGAAAATTCCTAGTACTGAATGAATATTAAAACACAACCTACCAGTGCCCTGAGATGTAAAGAAAGTGGGTAGTTATAAGATAGAGTTTATAGCTATAAATTCTCACAATAAAAAAATCAGATATCCCAAATAAATCAATTAATGATGTATCTCACGGTCTTAGAAAACCAAGAAGAAAATTATCCAAAGTGGTAAATTGAAAGAAATAATAAAGACAGGGCAGGAGTCAACAAAATAGAAACAAGAAAGCAATATGAAGAGCCAGTGGTGCAAAGAGTAGACCAGGAGCAAATCAGCAAGGCCGAGAAACACTTAACCAGACCAAAATACAGAAACTAATAATATTAGAGACAAAGAGGAAAAAATACCTCACATACTAATAAAACTTTGGGGATGAGAAGAGTTTACTTGGAAACTGTAACTAAAATTAATTGGAAAATTTGAAATAAATGGTCAAATTTCTGGATACACACAAACTACCAGAATTAACCTAAGAGAACTAAAACAACTTAAAGTGAATTATAATTAGCAATGACATTGAAGCAGTAATAAAGTCTCCCAACTGAAAAAGCCCAAGATGTGACAAGTTTGCAGCTGAATTAAACTAGACCTTTAAAAGAAGGCTAAGCCTAATGCTTCTCAAGTTTTATTCCATAGATAGAAAGAGAATAAATACTACAATGGTCTTTTAAAAATAATTTTTCTATTTACTTATTTATTTGTTTATTTATCATTTTGGGGGGATCATGTATGTGCGGATCAGAGAGAGGACAGCTTATGGCAGTCACTTCTCTTCCTCTACCATGTGAGTCCTGGGGACTGAACACAGATCATCACCATTGGCAGCAAATACCTGTACCCACTGAGCCATCTCACTGGTCCTCCACTGCTCTTTTAACAAGTCCATTATAATATCATGACCAAAATTGGATAACAGTGCAACAACAACAAAAGGAGAAAATCATGGCAATCTCCTGATGGATATGGTATAAATAAATAGAATTCAACAGACGATCCGATGGGGGGAATGGGGTGGGGAGGTTCTAATGAGGAAAGGTGGGGGGTGATAAACACAGAGGGAGAAAGGAAGGTAAAATAACAGTGAGCATGTCCGAAGAAGTCATAAGGAATGTACTTTTAATAGTACTATTAATTATCAACATAGAAAAAAATCAATAATACATGCAAGTCTGTGTATAAATAAGCATACTTAGTTATGCATATAAATATACATACAAACAAATGAAACTTCCCATTTGGGCTGACAATGCTTCCTCCAAGAAACAAAGACTATCTAACAAAAACCCAAATACCAAGCATGAGAAACCATCTTTTAAGTTGGTCAGAGTTGTTCAAGAACTCCGAAAACATTACAGGATATTCCTGCTATGCTTGCTTACCCCCAAGGTGGAAAGCCAGTCGCTATTGCTGAAGACACCATGCATTTCAGACACAGGGCCCAGAGACCCCTGAGCTGAAACTGACCTGAAAGAGTCCTCCCTGAGGACAAGCTTTTATGGTACCGGGTGTCTATGAACCAAAATAAAGACCAGCATAGCTCAATAACACTAAGGGTGCAGTATTAGCAAGCACACCTTTGCAGAACTAACAGCTCTCTAATTAGACTTAAGACCCAACCAATAAGAGGGAAATCCTACTTGATACTGGAAGCCTAGCCCAATACCCAGGACTAATGAAATCATAGGTCTTGGAGACGAACCCACAGCTGCCAGTTTACTAAACCAGCATAATCCCTAACTATTCTCTAAATATTTGTCTTTATACCCACAGGTAAGTGTGGTCCTCATCAAAGCAATTTCTCTTCACAATAGATGGAGACCATTACAGAAAACTACAACTAATCACAATGCAGAGTTGAGGAGCTCAGTCCCAACAGATACATCTACAAAACAACTCCTGTACCTATGGTTCAGGGATCCTTGCAGAAGTGGGGAAGAAAGAGTGTAAGAGCCAAAGGATCCAGGAGTGTGCTGAGAGATTGTGTCTCTTAGGATTGTCAGAAGCTATCCCTGTAAACTCTCACCAACATGAGTGCCTAAACATGAGCTTAACAAGGACAGCAACAATAGACATTATAAGGTGGATGGGCAAAGCCCATCTCATCTTATTGGAGTTTTCTGTTTGCTTGCTTGTTTGTTTGTTTTGATTTTCATTTCTTATTATTATTTGGATTTTTTGAGGTTCATTTATTTCACTACAGTCTAGATTATCCAGAATAATGTAAGCCAGAATCCATATCTTAAATGTAATGTAGAAAAGAAACCTACAGAACCATTTATAAATATAAACCTGACTTTCAAAACCATAAAATTTAATGAGCAGGCCTGTGCAAACCATGCAATATAATTCTAGAAGTTAGCATCAACACACCTGTTAAGAAATACTTTGCAGCCTGCATGGAAAGACACCCACAGAACTCTTTACCCTTCTGGTGTTTAACAAGAAGTGACAGGTCTTACCAAACACCAAGCTTATCATGAAAACAAAAAAGTCAAACTGGAACCTAACTGCGTTGCACCCGTGTGATGTGGTGTGTGTGTGTGTGTGTGTGTGTGTGTGTGTGTGTGTGTGTGTGTGTGTGTGATAGTCTTTAAAATTACCAGCAGCCTTGTCTGGGTGATCTATATGATACTACGCACAGCAGCAAATGTCCATTGGAGAAACGTTAAAAGAGCCACAATAGCCAGGTCACAGATAAGTTCCCGTGGAAGGGGGCGTGAAACACAGTACAAAGGAAATGTGCATGAGCCTATTTCCTCCGTCACCAATGAAATGAGAGTCTTTTCAGCAGCCTCATTATAAGATGATTAGGTGTGAATCTCCATAACTTCCCAAAGGAGCCAGGAGCCGATCTGACAGCACCAGAGACAGGTGATCTCATGGATTTTTTTCCAGGATGACTTTACTCTCTGGAGTGTTTGATTATTCCAACAGCAATAGCCCAAGGTCACAAAAAGTACAATTATTATCAAATCTTTCATCCAGGGTGACAAATGCCAAAAACAAATGTAGAGAAAGAAAGGAGTATAAGCATCTGCCCAGCACTAAATCTTTGGGGGGGGGAGTTATTCTCATTTTCTCCCTTTTCTTGGGAGTGTTTTTCCTAGCCCTGGAGTTTGTTGGGTTTTGGTGACATGACGTATGAACAGCAGAGACAGGGCAAGTTAGTTGTTCTAGTGCTACCAAGTTATGTGATGAGCCAAGAGTACAAGGAACTAAGAAAGACAGTGTATTTTATACACCCTTATAATAGTTTTCAGAAACGTTATTAGGTTCTCAGCTTTATGACCTGTAGCAGTGTCCCATGGTTTCTTAACTCCAGGGATGGTATTTGCATTTGGTTGATTCAAGCTCTGTTTTTATTTTTCTAGTATAGCCAACGTGATAAGTAGTTGGATATATTTGTTAAGTGTTATTTAGGAAATACTAGAGGAAAAAGACTGCTTCAGGCCAATCTGTGGGCAGTAGGGGGTTAGGAGAATAGTCAACATTGGGGGTGCTTGGGATGTCACAGAAGGGGAAAGTTCCAGATTCTCATGGATGGAATTATTATAATCATTCAGTTCAGTAGTGGGGGATAACCTTGATAGAGATTGTCACCTGAAGGCACATTTCAGGCACAAATGCCTCCTCAAATACTGCAGACCTTCCACTCTTGTTAGGAGACTGACTAAATGTGATACACTTCAAACCAAAGCCATTTGAAACTGTACCAGTGAACATATAAGAAAGACACACCATGATAAGATTCTTCTGACCTGAATATTTTAATGGTAGATAGATTATCAAAATACAAACATATCAAATACAAAAAGAAGGAAAAGTCCTATACTTATTCCTCAGTTGTTTTTTTTTAATTGTAAAGAACTATAAATGCCAATTATCCCATGGTGGCCATATGAGCATCAGATTCTTCACATGGTCTGAGACTTACTAATTAATATGTAGATTCAATATTATGTTATTTTTGGCATACAACAATAGAAATCACTGTGGAATTTGATCTGTGAGTCCCAGAGTGTTGATGTTAGGTTTTTCCCTTGGCACAAAGTGTAAATGGGACGAGTGACCCAAGTGAACATGGCTTCTGGTTGTTTTACTTGCTCCATTTTAATGACACAATTAATACACTAGTGATATGCTGTGGCAGGAGCCCTTGGGGAGAAGCATGCTAGCAAATCACTAGTGATCTACAATGCTGTTGCTCAGCCTCTTATCCCTCCCCAACCAGAACGCTCATATTTCACTAAGATCGTGAAGTGCATCATGAGTCATTTACTGAGAAGTCATTGGCCATTAGAGAGCATTCATTTCTGGGTTGCTAAAATTTATAACCACTTACTGCTTCAATTATTATACCCTTTCTGCCTTACATATAAATAAGCATGTGTATCTTAACAAATCTTATAAATAAGCATGTAATTTTAGGTATAAATCAGTTTACTAGGGTTGTGTTAAATTATTAATGTTATAAATACATTATAAATCATCATTAAGTACTTACACCACTGGATTATCAATAAGTTGATAAGAGAAAGGGACAAAGTAAAACTCATTGTCACCAAACTGACTCTCAGCCACATTTACCTCATTACTATTTTTTGGTAATAGACACAATCTTATAATCATAAAAAGCTAAAAAATTTCCAATGCAATGGAAATAGTTATTAAACTATGATTTTATATGTTTCAAACTGATGTTTGAAAATTTCTCCACATGAAACAAAATGACTGGGGAAACTTAATGTTATCTACGTGTCTTCAACCTAGTTAGCCTGCTCAATGACTCTTATTAACAAAATACGTGTTTTTTTGTTTTTTTTTTTTTTTTTTTTTGGTTTTTCGAGACAGGGTTTCTCTGTGTAGCTTTGCGCCTTTCCTGGATCTCGCTCTGTAGACCAGGCTGGCCTCGAACTCACAAAGATCCGCCTGGCTCTGCCTCCCGAGTGCTGGGATTAAAGGCGTGCGCCACCATCGCCCGGCTACAAAATACGTGTTTTTAACACTATACTCACTTCCACTTGATAAGGCTGTTTTCATCTCATTAATTTCAGTGCCCCATGAAGGAATGCATAGTCCCTGTTTGTTTTTTTTTTGTTGTTGTTTGGTGTGTGCATAAGCACACATGCTCACACAAGAGCATGCCACAGTACACCTCTGGAGGTCAGGGCACAATTTGAAAACTTGGTTCTCTCCCTCTATCATATGGGTCACAGGGATAGAACTCAGGCCATCAGTCTTAGTGACAAGAGACTTTACCCACTGAGCAATCTAGCTGGCCCCTGAAGGAAGAATTGATTGATGTCAGAACTCTTTCTGGAAGGAAGGTTGATACTGTGGACACAAGGTTGTTAACTAGTTGACATCCTTATCCACTTGCTCCTCTTGTGGCTAGATGCTTCATGGTACAAGCAAAAGCAGTGCGTTTAAAAGTGCCGGTACACACACAACAGACTTCATTTAATGTTATTAGTTTTTCATATATTTTAATCATATTCTTTCTCCTCCCAACTCCTCTCAGGTCCCACCTATTCAACTTCATGTTCTCTGTCTCTCTCTGTCTCTCTGTCTCTGTCTCTGTCTCTGTCTCTCTGTCTCTGTCTCTCTCTCTCTCTCTCTCTCCCTCCCTTCCTCCCTCTCAAACAAAACGGAAAATAAAAACAAACAAAAATAAAACCCAAGAAGAAAAAAAAAAACACCCAAAACATTTTGTTTTGGCCAACTACTCCTAGACATGGAGCCTGCCCTGGATTGTGGTTTATATATCCAGTGATATTCCATTAGAGAAATAGATTATCCCTTTTTGGATAAGGGTGATACTTTGTGCCACTTTCTCACCTCAAGGGGATTTTGTCTGTTTTAAATCTGTGTATGTCTGTCATAGTGAGTTCATGTCTGTATCAGTCCTATTGTGTCTGGAAGATACTGTTTCCTTGGAGTTATCCACCACCTCTGACTTAACAATCTGTACCCCCACTTCTGTATAGATACCTGAGCCATGAGAGGAGGGGTTCAATACAGACATCCTATTTGATCTAAGAGATCATAATTGACAGCATTCTTAACTGTGGAGCATGCGCAGAACCTTAGCAGACACTGAAACTACAAGACTAAAATATTACCTTATTGTACATGTAATGTCATGTAGCAAGTCTATCTCTGTCCCACCAGCCAGCTCCCAATGACATGGAGATTTACTATTAATTATAAAAATGTGGTCTTAGCTTAGGCTTGTCTCACTAGCTCTTAGAACTTAAAACTAACCCACATTTTTATTAGTCTATATTCTAGCACATGGCTTTTAGCTCTCTCCCATTCTGTGTGTCCAACTTGTTTTGCATCTGACTTGTCTTTTCCATCATCCCAGAACCAAGTGAGTTCAAATTCTAGCCCCCATCCTTTCCTTCCTGTGTGTCTTCTCTATCCAAATTGCTGGCTTCTCTATGACTAATTCCAGTCAGCTAGGTCCCCCTAATTCAGGGTATTTATTGGGCAGGCTTGGGAGTGACAGAGTGCAATCAAAATATCCTACAACAATGTCTGGCAAGGAGGACTTGAAGACACATCCTTAGGAATCCTAACTGATTGTGCAAAGCCCTCACCATTTACTTTCTACATCATGTTGGGAAACTGTCTGTTCAAAGAATCATCACATGTATCCCAATGGCAACTTATAGGATGCTTCCTGATAAAAACACCCAGTGTAGAGGGTGATGTTGGGTGTTTATATTCCTCTCTCAATACACAGCCTCCTTGCTGTTCTGAGAAGGCTCTCCAACCCTGAACAGCTGTCAAGAGTACAGAAGCTCCCTCATCTTGAAAGTTGTTCCTTGAAAACAAAAAAAAAAGTGTTGGCTTGCCATTACTCCAATATCAAAACCATATAAACTAATGGAAGACTTTCTCTGACACCCTAGAGAAACAATTATTTCTATTGATTCTGAAACCTCATTCTTAGTGTGAATAGGTACATGGCAAAATATCAGCAATAAAACACTGAATCTATTCACCAGTTTTGAGCTTTGGTCACTTAATGATATACTTATCTAAATAATGTGCAACAAGTTACAGCAAGCTTACAAAAAGTTTTCTTAGTTCATAATTCAAAGGAAGAGAAAAATTCAGAAAAACACGAGAGATGCATTCATCTGAAACCGACCTAGCTCTGTCATCTAAGGAGCAGACATGCTGCTTGGTTTTGCTCTTCTTGACTGAGTTTCCCAAGTAGAGTACTTATTAAAGCTCATTTAAATAATTAGTTTAAAATAAATTTAATCCAAAAAGAAATACTGAAGAAAAACTAGAATGCAAACTCTACTTGAAATACATGGATACATTCCAATATAACTTTCATAAGAAAGCAAATAGAAAAATCTGGACTTACATTATATTTGAGGTTCAATCTAAACATCATTATGGTGGTTCAGTAAATACATTTACTTTGCTGCCATGGACATAGATCAATTTTTTAAAAGAAAATATTTAGAAATAACTAACTTCTAGATATTTGGCAAATAATAAGGAATAAGAATCCATTTAGGTAAGAGTCATTTGGAAGAAATTGATTCAAACATCTCAAAAAGGAAAAGTATTGAACTTCATTGTAAAAACTGTACATTCCACTGAACTAGAATGATCATTTAGTTAAATATTACATGAAAAAAGACTAACTTACTCTTGAGAAATTTCATAGAGGTATTATAAGGGAAATTACTATTTTCAGCTGTCTAAAACAATATTCAGGAGAACAATGACCCATTAGCATTCATCAGCACTATTTCTAAGGACTCTGTAGAATTTGCCATTTGGCTTAAATGTAGTCCAAATACCTCAGAGAGGTTTATTATTTATATTCTTATAGCAGCTTACAGAAATCTACACCCACATGCCTGTGTGTATGTCTGCTTTCTGTTTTTTGTTTGGTTGGTTGCTTTGTTTTGTTTCATTTTTGAGATGGGGTCTCACTACAGCCCTGGGCCAGCCTGGACTTCTCTATGTATACCAACTTGGCCTCAAACTTACAGAGACTCACCTACGTCTCTCCCCTGTGCTGAGATAAGATATGTACCACTGTTCCTGGCATTACTCCTTATATTTTGATTAATGTGTTATTTGCCATGATTGTTTCTTCTTCCCTCATGTAACATCAGTTCAGGCTGTGCTTCTGTTGACCTCAAGCTCTAGGGCATGAGGGCATAAATACAGAGAAGCTGGCAAATGCTTTCAATCTCTGTGTTTGGTCTTTGATTCAAGGATGGTCTGGTTAAAATGAGTCCTAGATTGTCTTGAAGCTCCTAAGGAAACATTCCTTTCACCTAACACTTAAAAAATGTGCTCAGGAGCTGCCAAAACTCTTTCCTGAGATTTGAGTCTAGACTGAAGATCCAGACCAAAGATGACAGTGGCACCATTGTTGGGATCTTGCAAGTCACAGGATCTGAAGGAATATTCATTTGTAGATGGGCCTATTAAATGAATTCTCTTCCTCCTCTGATATAATCAGGGGGCTTTAATTTCTATTTCAGATACAGAATATCTCTACATAGCCCTGGCCATCCTGGAACTCACTATATAAACTTGGCTGGCCTCTAACTCACAGAGATCGGCCTGCCTCTGCCTCCCGAGTGCTGGGGTTAAAGGTGTATGCCAACATATCTGGCTTAAACAGTGAGTTTTGAATGGGTTTTTATCTGACTAGTAAATCTTTCATGGATCTCCTTTCTGAATATTTCCATTCATGACAGAATTATCGTATTTCCTTTCATTCTTGCCTCTCTTGCTATGCATTGGTAATTTCTAGGATCACAGTTCCCACCCACTTTCATTCTCTGTCTGCGTCTTGTTTGTGACATCAATACCCATATTAATAATTTTATCCTAGTTTACTGATTACTCTCAAATTTCTAATCTCATCCACCACCTCTTTGAGCTCCAGAGTCATCCATTCCATTTTCTGTGGGAGATAGTCACTGGATGTTTCATATGCAGGCTAGACCCAACACAGAAAACAGAAGCTACATCCAAGCCCTGTTTCCATTTTACAAATTAGATTTCTGCAATCATCTAATTTGTTCATTCACTATAAGAAAGAGTTGCATTACTAATACTGGATGTTATTATGTTCTTGATCAATGATAAATACATTTTACTGTCTTATTAAGAGAGACTTCTAAATAAACAACCCCAAGCAGAGAAAGACATACTTCAGACCTCTTTCTGGTGTTTTTACCAGGCCATTAACAAATTGCAAAAGTGAGTGGGTTCTGCTGTGGATATCACTCTATAAAAATAAAACACTGATGGCCAGTGACCAGGCAGGAAGTATAGGCGGGACAAAGAGAGAGGAGAATTGGGGAAACAGAAAGAAGGGGGAGAGACACTGCAGCCACGCCAGGACAAGCAGCATGTAAAGACGCCGGTAAGCCACCAGCCACGTGGCAAGGTATAGGTTTATAAAAATGGGTTAATTTAAGATAAAAGAACAGTTAGCAAGAAGCCTGCCACGGCCATACAGTTTATAAGTGATATAAGCGTCTGAGTGATTATTTTATACACGTGGATTGTGGGGCTGCGGGGTTTGGGGAACCTGGAGAGAAGCCCTCCAGCAACAAATGGCGCCCAACATCTCGAGTTTCCACCTTAAACCTGAGAATATTTAGTAACCAATTCTAAACAGAGCCAAAACCAGGTTCCTGCTTCTTGTCTCATACGGGCAGCTAGACGGAACACTGGCGGGTTCCTGGCGTGTGCGTTTGACGGGCAGTATGGCAGTAATGAGGCGTCTGCCAGCAGCACATTAAGCTGTGTGGTAGATTTAGTCTTTACTATTATTTTTTAAAAAATAATTAAAAAAAAGGTTTCTGGGCTACACGCTGCTTTGATAAAAGTTTAGACCCACTATTTCTGAGACTTGATGACTCCCAGAGCTGGCCGAAAACGTACCACTGCCATATTGGGAAGCTGAAGTGGGAGGAGCCAACAGCCACAGCGCCATTTCAGTCTTAGAATGGTGCAGTTTAAAGCAATAGGCTCAAGGTAATATAAAACATAAGCCACGTAAAGATGGCTACCACACAGAGAATCTGGATTATGTTCTCTTTGATATTTGTAACTGAAGAAAAACATTTGATTGCAAAAGCTGTTGAGTTATGCCAAAATGTATATTTTAAAGGTACCTTGACTTCAAAATTGGGATTTAAGGATATGTTGCTTTAGAAAAGAGGTTCTGCTTTTATTTCCACAGAAAGCCAGAGGCTGTGGATTTGTTCCAGATTAAGATACATCAGGTTTCACCAGCCAAGACCCCCTAAAAGGTCTCTGATGACACCATGGCCCAGAGGATCCAACATCCAGAGCTGTTTCAAGGCAACTGGTTCACACAATACAGCCTCACAGACTACCCCATAGGCCTAAAATTGTCTTTGTGTCCCCATAAGAAAGCGCCCCCCTCCAGCAGGAAGTAGTAAGAGATGCTACGCCCAAATTCCCAAATATACCAAGCTGGCTTTAGAGGTGGAATTGGCTCACTACCCTCTAAACCCAGACATATTGCTTTAAAAAAAAAAATGGTTAAGAGATTCTTGTGTCCCAAATCAGAAGAGCCCTCTGCTGTGGGACAGAGAAAAACCAATATTTTTATTTAAAACAGGTTGATTATAAATGTGATCTCTTTCTAAAAAAGGATATGATATAGATATATAGGAGGATATAGAGATGATAAGATAAAAGGGTAGATTAATGAACCTACTTTTAAAGAACAACTTGTTTAAAATGTTTTACGTTGGTATAGATTTTAGTTTATGTTTAAAATGTTTTACATTGGTATAAATTTTAGTTTATTGATACAAACTTGAAGTTAATTTTGTTATACTGTATATATATATATATATATATATATATATATATATATATATATATATTCTTGTTTGAGGTATTATGTTTAACTCATTTAAAATTGTAATGGATAATTACAAATAGATTAATAATTAGTCATCTATGATAATCATATTTGTAGCCATGATAGTTAAGTCTTCTAGGTATACATAGATATATTTCAGATAGATAGGTAATCTTCAAACACTTCGTAGACCTAGAGAATATGGCATTTAAATAACTTAAAATTCTGTTGACGTGAGACACAATTGCTCCTGCTGTACCAATTGATCCTGAGAGAATGTTGGGCTTCTAAGACATTTCCATTTGGAAGTTTGTCTTTTTGGCACAAAATGGCCTACTGGGCAAAGAACTGCCCTTGCCTTGATGGCTGACAGTACAAATATAATGCTGTCCTTTCTGGACAATCGGGACACAAGGAAAGCGACCACTGTACTCTGCCAAGACAGGGTAAGATGGTCTTTCAGAATTCCTGCTTCTGAAAATGGTCTGTCAGTTACTCTAGGCCTGTAGCCAATTTGAATGCACCAACAATGCTGAGAAACATTAGGTGACTGTCCAGGCTGCCAGCTGTCTTGGTCTACTCTTGCAAGATTCCTGAAAGTTGCTTGCATCCATCTACCATTTCTCAGGTACCATTATGTTCCTTCTCAGGTCTTTGATGTGGTTGAAACTAGATAGTTGTAATTTTCTCAGTTGTGATAAAAGATGTTAGATATAAAACCTTAAACTCACAAATATAAGATAGATAGGACATCTTCTTTAATATTGTAACTGTAATTCTTGCTCGATAATTGTTTTGTTATATGTAATTTTAGTATGTTAAAATTAAAACCTTCCTTTTTAAAAAAAGAAGAAAAGGGAAGTGCTGTGGATATCACTCTATATAAATAAAACACTGATGGCCAGTGACCAGGCAGGAAGTATAGGCGGGACAAAGAGAGAGGAGAATTGGGGAAACAGAAAGAAGGGGGAGAGACACTGCAGCCACCGCCAGGACAAGCAGCATGTAAAGATGCCGGTAAGCCACCAGCCATGTGGCAAGGTATAGATTTATAAAAATGGGTTAATTTAAGATAAAAGAACAGTTAGCAAGAAGCCTGCCACAGCCATACAGTTTATAAGTATATAAGCGTCTGAGTGATTATTTTATATGTGGATTGTGGGACTGTAGAGCTTGGTGGAAGCTGGAGAGAAGCCCTCCAGCAACAGGGTTCAGCAAATTAACTTGTCTATGATGGGGGAGTTGAATTGCAGGCACTACTTTATGGGTTCAGATGGCAGTTCCAGGAAAAAGAAACTTCAGGAAAAGGGGACATCAGCATGATGGTAACTTTTGCAGAAGGTCATTCCAGATCTGTGTCCTGCCTAGACTGAAGTTATCAACCGTTTACCATCTTCACTTCAATGCTCTGAACCATAGAACTTAAAACCCTGTGGCTTAGAAGTTAGAAGAACCCAGCCTAAGGAGCTGCACTCCCAGTGGATCCTGATGCTGCTGTTAGTGTGCTGTGGACCATGAAGTCATAATCGTATGTTCAGGGAAATAAAAGATTGCATGCTGGATGAACGTATGCAGAAATGGGAACTCACAAAATCAAAAACATGCTTCAAAAGGTAGAAAAATATGATATTTGAAATTATAAGTGCAGTGGACTAATGAGACTAGCAGAAATGGAATCATTGCTATGAAAGTTAATGGAATTTATGATAATCAGAGCTACCAAGTAATGGGAACGTATGAGATAGATGTACTTGGAAAAAGGTTGAAATATGTGTTTACATATTGTTTAATTGCGAAGGTAGAGAATGAATGACAGGAGAAAAATCAATATCACAATGATGGAAACTATCAACTTATACTCAAAAGTTTCTTAAAACTCCACCAACAACAAGCGCCATGAAAACAACATGTGGGAACGTTGTCATAAAATTGTGCAAAGATAGTAACCAGAGAACAAGAGACACACAGTCTCTGAGGGAAAAACCACAATACTGAAAGCTTCTTCTGTGTAGAAGTTAGAGAAGACAGAAGCAGTGGACTGACAATGGCTGAAATTCAATGTCAAAAGTGTCCCTACCATGGAGACGTGCTTGGGTCCACTGAGAGATTGGCGGTATAAGGGAGAGTGTGGTGATCTCATTACCACAATTCCTCACTGGGCTTGCATGAGGATTAGCTGTGATCGGTAAGGTACCCATCACAAAAAGCACGCGCCATCACGGTGATCACATAAATTATTAAAATCCAAAGCGCAGTCCCACACACATTTACCTCCCTCTTTTCCCCTCTATCTTCTCTCTTTATCTTGTTTTGTACCTCTTGCTTCCCACGGCTTTTCTTCAGAAGTCACCCTCACCCTTGTTCCTGGCAGGACAACTGACAAGATTATAGCTTTGCATCCCTTCCACTGGATGTTGTGAGTCACATTTGCAACCGTTTGCCTCAGAAACCCATGCATGAAGAGTGTTTTTGTAGAAATTATATTACACAATTCTGATTATTTGGTTACATAGAGTTGGGTTCTTTTTTACCTTGTGATTTAATTCAACTTTAGGGCCACCTTGCCTAAAAGGTGAGCTAACACACTGGCTGTGTGATAGCTTTTGCATTTTGCTTATATTTAAACAAGAAAATGGTTTGAAACGTTTTATCTGTAAAATATTTTATCAAGATGCGTGTGTGTGTGTGCATGTGTGTGTGTGTGTGTGTGTGTGTAACAATAATAACTAAAGAAAAAAGTCACATGTTTAAGAGGGAATAATGTGGGGCATAGAAGGGGTTGAAGAGAGAACACAGAGGACATGGAGAATGTTTTAAAAGGGAGAAATGATGTAACTATATTTTAATTAAAAATGTTTAATTATTTAGAAAAATATTAAGTGTGGGGAGGTGGCCTGAGCAAGCACTGGGCACGAATTTGAATCTCCATATAAATTCCAGACACAGAGACGGGTACCTACCACTGTGAGGGACAGAAGCAGGCAGATCTCTGGAGCTTGCTAGCCAGCCAGTCTAGTCAAAATGAAGAGCTCTACATTCAGCAAGAGACCAAGAAGGTGCGTCAAAATGGCGAAGCTCCATGTTCATCAAGAGAAGACTGATCAAGAGAACAAGGCAGAGAGCAGTGGAAGACTCCATGGTCCTCCTCTGGCTTCTGCATGTACATGCGTGAGTGTGTGCATCACATGTACATGCCCAAACACACACATATCACCCATACACCAACACACACACAAACACCCCTCTAGAGATAGATCTTTGTCAAAACTACTTTTATAGATATAGGTATCTTTGTCAAAATTACTTTTGTAAGGAGAAAAAACCTATTAAAATTCTATATAGACCACAGTTCAAAGTCATTGTGGGTCCCTTCTTTGCAAGTAAAAATGTTTTATTGATGTATAAAAATATGACAGTTAATCACCAAAATATATATTGTAAAATAATTGTATAATGGCAAGATTTTGAAAATCAAGACAATAAAATGACATAGAAGTTATTCCCTATCAATCTAGACACTTTTCAATTTCAGAGCTTTTGATAATCTTTGACATTACTGAATGCCTCACAGTGTGGAGTCTCTGGGGCTGCTCCAGATTCAACTTGCTGAAATATATGCAGAGGCCAGAGGAGGACTATGGGTGTTCTGAGGGAGGATGAAAATTGACTCAGTCCATGAAAGAAAATGGATTGCTTCAGAACTGACAGACAAAAAAAAAAAAAAAAAAAATGCACACACAATAAAATTCACACACGGGGTTGGGGGTAGGGGAATCCAGGATCCAGCACTGAGTAGCTCAGCCCTTTCCATATGGCTTCTGCCTCTGTGGAAGGCCCTATGTCTTTAAGTCTCACAGCTCACTTAAATCTGAGCTGTGCATCTCTCTTGGCCGTTTTTAGACTTCAGTCATTTGAATGGATTTGGGGGATGTCAGCAACTCCACTCCTGTATGTGATGTGGGACTGGCGGAGAGGGCATCACATGCACCATAGGAAATGCAAAATCAAAATTAATGTCGTTATTTCATTAATCCAAAAACGTGTCAATGGACAGAAAGCTGACATGCTGCCTTTTAGCATGATGAAAGAGCAGAGCCTATGCTGATATTTTAAATAGCATCAAATATAAGTAAAATATTTGCCAATGATTTGAATTATAAAACCATCAATTTTCCCTTTGTCATAATGATAATATTAGTGTCTCCATGATTTCATAAAATTGTATAAATCTAAGCTACACTATTTTAGATGTAAAATATTAAAACTAAAATCTTCATTAGCAGGTGTGGTAATGCTGTAACACTCTTTTCAACCATAGCTTTATTTTATTTATTAGTATGTAATTTGGCTTTCTAAATTTAACCTTCTATAAAACACGTTAGGACTGGGGCACTGGGAGATGGCTCGGTGCTTTAAGGAAGCAGAGGACCTAAGCTTGGTTCCCAGCATCCATGTCTGGCGGCTCACAGCCTCGTGAAAGACTAGCTCCAGGGATCTGACCCCTTCTTCTGGCCTCTGTGGATCATACAATGACATGTACATTCTCCACATAGACACTCACAAGAACATACATTTAAATATTAAAAATTTTGAAAGACTAAAAATTATAAGACTTTATTAGTCTGTATCTTTCATAATATATTTGTGCACTATTAATTAGGAAGAAAATTAGGTGCTTCAAAAACAGAGAATTTTACTCTTTTCTATCTTTGTACAGATCCTCAGTGTCAAAAAAAAAAAAAAGGATGTGTCAATGACAGGAAATGCTACTGGGCTGTATTTTAGGTTAAAATATCAATAGCATTCCTAGTAAGCTATACTGTTACTTATGTAACACGTCTTACTCGTTTTAAGATGCAAAATTTGCTTAATGGCCATTGTTACCACAGGGCAACCATGAGGGACGCATGGGTCCAGGGGCAGCAAGGTAGGAATGAGAGCATGGCTCTCAGCAAGCTGCCTCTGCCTCTGAGGCCTTTGTTAATGACGAAATCTGTGTTGGCAGGTTTGTGCCACTTCTACAAACTACCCAATGATGTAGGATGCCCTTCTGTAGGCTGGGAATATGTGTTGCTCTCATTGGTTGCTCTCATTTGATACATAAAGCTGATTTGGCCTATAGCCAGGCAGAATATAGCTAGGTGGAAAAGCAAAACTGAATACAGGGAGAAAGAAGGGTGGAGTGAGGGAGACGCCAGCCAGCCCCCCCCCAAGAAGCAAGGTGCCAGCAGACTGGTAATGCCATAGGCACGTGGCAATACATAGATTAATAAAAATGGGTTAATTTAAATGTAAAAGCTTAGCTAGTAATAAGCCTGGGCCAGTGGCCAAACATTTATAATTAATGTAAGCCTCTGAGTGATTATTCTAATAGTGGCTGCAGGACCAAGCAGGACAAGAAAGCCTCCATTTACACCTGAGGGGACAACTGGAAGGACCAAGTATTCATTTCAGGGTTTCAAGTATCTCAACCCATGGTCACTTTGTTCTCTGTGTCTGTGTACAAGATGGGGCAGAGCATCACAGGATAGTTCCTTACCTAATGGTGGCCAGGGAGCAGACTGGGAGTGAGGCACCAAAAACAGGAGTCCTTGGGGGCACATCAAAGGCGTGGCTCTCAGTGACCGCTTCTTCCAATGAGGCCTCACCTCCCATGGTTTCCAACACTCCCAATATTCCCCACAGCTTTGTGACCTCATGGGTGGATTGTTCCATTGACTAGGTTAGAGCCCTTATGACCCAACTATCTGTGTACACAGCATTCTAAGTAACCATGGTCACAGTACAGAATCTTTGGAGGGGACACTTTATATTCAAGCCATGACACAATGTGCACCAGGGGGGACATCCTTCCTGTGAGTGATGCTGTAGGACACATTTGCTCTCAGAATCTGTTCTGACCACCAGACCCGCATGTATACACACATTCTCTTTAAAATGGAGTCCGTTTAGTTTCTATTATTGTCTTTTCTTCCAGGTTTCCTCCATGGTAACAAAAATGGGTAAGCACAGAGTCCTTCCCATCTTCCCATAAATCACAATTTTCTCCAATGCGACCATTCACAGATTCTGCGTGTGTCTTCCATTTGGCCTGTGAGTTATGGTTTTCAGCTATGAATGCTTAACAAAGGCATGTATGAAAAGGGGCTTTGTGAAAATTAAATTATAACACTGCTTTAAATCTTAGCTTATGTGGATCTGTGTTTTTTACTGTCCCATCCTTTATTTCACAGCCTACTTTGCCTAAATTCTGCATCTACAAGGTGAGACCTTTTGTGCTAAGCTTGTTTTAGAGCAGGGAATTGTTTGCAAATAAATGATTCTAAAACACCTTTGTCAGGGCTAAAGTTACTACCTGGTACTAGGCAGCATTCCTCTTAATGTCCCTCAGACTTTACACAGATTGGAGATAAGCCCTGACAGAGCCGTAATTCAGGCAACTGTTAATGGTTAAATCGATTTAGGTCATAATATAAATGACCTGGAGATATACAATAAAACTCTTCTTTTTCGTTTAAACAGTAATGTTTCTTTGGGGGAAACACAGTTCATTTATCTATGTAACTTCTTTTAGTCTATGATGAGAAATGAATGCAATATTGCAAACTAAATATAGGGTAGGTGATTGGGTATTAGTGTGTGAATTTCATTAGAATTTTTAGCAGCATGAACTGAAAGTGTAAAAAACTCTGTTGGTGTGTGAGTGCAGTGAATGCCTTGTGTCTTAGTCAGTGTTCTATTGCTGTGAAGAGACACCATGACCACAGCACCTCATATTAAGGAAAACATTTAATTGGGGCTGGAGAAAGAGCTGAGAGCTCTACATTTGGATAGATAGGCAGCAGGAAGAGAGAGTCACTAGACCTGGCTTGGGTTTTTGAAACCTCAAAGCCCACCCCCCAGGTGACACATTTCCTCCAACAAGGCCATACCTACTAGTCCTTTCAAAAGTGCTACTCCCTAAGTATTTAAATACTTGAACCTATCAGAGCCATTCTTATGCAAACCACCAAGCCTTGCATTTTCAGGTGAGAAATTAGGGGCTGATCAGGCTATGTTCACACTAACTAATGTTTTTATTCAGTCACAAAATTTAAAATGACATGACGTGGCTGATGTTAGGCATAAGAAAGTGAAGCATCTACTTTTGAGATCTGAGTGTAGAAGTGAAGTAAGTGCATGACACAAGCCAGTCACTTCACTGGTTCGTTACAAACAACTCAGTAAGACTCCCTTAGGTTAAAATGTTATGTAACCTGTCCTCAGCTAAGGAAGTCCTTCCAAACGGAACTTAATGGATGGTTAGGGACATGTATTTATTTTCCTTTTGCATACTAATTGTTCCTAGTAAAAGTCGGGCTGTTCTGCAGTTTTTTACAATAATAAGTGGGAGAGGGATATTATTTTCTACATAAAACAATGCTATCAACTACAGGTATGCTTTAAAATCAAAATAAGCATATTGTATGCACTTGAGTGACACCTAAAATGATCTTTTCTGGATTCTTATTTTAACAAAATGTGCTTTTGCTACAAAGATCAGCGCCCTCTTTGCCAGGTTGTGGTGAAGATGGGGGGGTGCTCTGCCGTGCCAGCCACGTGACGATTCCTTTAGAGGAAGGATGCTCACCAGTACCCACAGTTAAAGCATTGCATCGGCACTGAGCTACAGTGAAGTCAGACATTATCCCAGTACTCATATTTGGATTCTAGAAGCTAGAATCCTTCAAAGCACTAAAAATGAACACCAAAACTTCATTAAAGGAAGCAACCCCAGACTCCGACAGAATGATGCACATTGATAAGATATGCCATGTACCACACTTGGCTTATTTTTCAATTCAAACCTTATGATTATCTATTCATCAAACCTTTAATCAAACACTTTTGCCTGCATCATATTTATTTCTTGTGTCATTTGAAATGGTCACAGGAAGTAACTCCTGTAGTTGCTGGTGATATCTGGGTCAGGGTAGGCTCTGTGGAGGTTTCTCTCACTGAAGAGTGAGAACAGCCTCTTACAACCTCCTCTTCCCCACCATGACAAGATGGTGGAGTTGCTGATTCTACAGCAACCACATCATGGAGTCTTCTGTCCATACCCAGCATTTCATTGTTCTTCTGTATCACTGGGGAAAGAAGTCTTTTTCCTGTCTGTTTCTGTGCCAGACTTCATCTAAGAGAGATTAAAAAGATGGTAGAGGATGCACAGCCATTATCCTCACAACTGGCTCTTGGATAACTCCTGGGCAGACTATAGTTCACTTTGACTTCCCACTGAGCTCCAGAGAAAGCCCTTCCTCGTGGTCATGGATGCTAATGATCATAGCTAACAGGTTTGTCAGCTTTCTAAGAACTGGACTTCCTGTGAGCATGAGAGGCAGGCTGTCAGCTAGTGAGTGGGACATACGGCCACTTCCTTGGGTACAGGAAGATCCTGTCTGCCCCCACAGTCCTCATACGGGATGCTCCTCACTGAACTCACCTTATCCCCAGATGTTCGTGTGTCTTCTATGTATAGTCTTATCCTGTTTTATGTTCTAAATTATGTTCTAAAGCATAGTTAAGTCTTTATAGGAGAGGCTTCTAAAATTTTGTTACAGTTAGAATCAACTACTTAATAGATACCACAACATTTTCTAACTTCTAAGGGAAAAATCAGAAACAAATGAAAATTGCCCATCCTGGTAGTATTAATGCCACCTTTTCCTGATGCCTGTGCCCTGGGTCTATTTAAGGCATTGTGTGATTTATATTTCTGTAAGCCATATATTTAAACTTAGTCTATTAATGCCAAAAGATTTATGTTAAGCTCAGAGCCTTTAGCTTATGCACACGTACTTTAAATTCTCAGTGCACACAGCCTTTTACAAAGCTTATGTTCTGAACATTTTAATTTTTGAATATTGATAAGATTGAGCAGTGTGCTAAATCTTAATATGTATGCAAAAATCTATCTTGCACAATCTGGATTCATTTAGGAGAAATTCTCTTATACATTGTATGACTTTTCGAAAGTAGAGTTCGACTGCTCACGAGCACACTTATGTAGACCCAACACTGACATCTACAGCTGCCCTGGCTCCGGGTCTCATCTTACCCAGATGACTTTTCCTCACCTTCTGTCCCTACATCCTTTCTGCTCTTTTCTGCAGTGCTCACTGAGCCTCAGAGGGGATGCATGTAGCCCACTTTCTTCTTCTGTCTGTCATTCTACTGATGAATGTCCAGACTAATTCTACCCCTGCCGTTATAAAGAGCACTGCAATAAATGTGATGTGCCAGTGTCTCTATCACATCTTTTTAAGCTAGCGACAGTTGTTGAAAGAGTACAGTTAAAATTGAACAACTAGATAAATCTGGATGTATGTCAAACAAAGTGCTAGCATTGTTAACATTTACTTATTTTCTCCTTCAAAGAGCAAAAGTATTCAAAGAAAGGAATGGAACGTACACTTTCAGATCTCACGTCTACAATGTCAGGCTCCAACAGGACCACAAAGATGAGAGGTGTGCTTGAGGCAAATAAGGCTAACAAAGATGGCAGGTATCTTTGGCAAGCTTGTCAGAACAAGCACAGTTGAGTACTTATAGCAAAAAAAAAATGTATTTAAAAACTATTTTAAAGTGGAGAATTCTGTCTGGGAGGCAGAACCAAACATTCGACATCTACTTATTTCAGAATAACCTATATAAACTGCGGGTGGACACGTGGGCCCTGGACTGTGCATCCCAAGCAAGAGTGCCTGGTGGACACCTTGCCTCTGCCTTCCCCAGACCTTCAGAAACACCACACATTGTCTTGAATGTCAGGGTGACTTTGTATCACCAGGATTCATAGTAGTGATGAGGTTACTAATTATTGTTTCTGTCTGTGCACTTTTTCTCTTTTATTATCTACCAGCATTGCATCTAAAAACTACAAAGTATTTCCTGTGGTCAGTTATTAAGTTTAAAGGCATTTTTGTGACTCTCTGACAATATGAGAAATGCACTACAATTACTTAAGTTGTTGTTTAAATAACAAGAACAGCAGATATTAATAAATAAAAATACATTGGATTTCCAGAAAAATGGTGCAAAAATATCAGCTGTCCAATATCATATACGAGTGAGAAATGTGAAACTCAAGGTACGAGTGCAACATCTGCAAAGGCCTCAGGCTCATGCAAACTTCTGCACAGATGAAGATGAGCGGGAAGGCTGTAACTGTAGATTTTGAACTCTAGGCAGTAACAGCATAATGCAGTAAGGTGATATAACTCAATTTAACTGCAAATCTAAAAATTACAATAGCAATTAGTTACTAAACTTATCCACACAAACTTTTCACGTTTATAATACTAACAACTTCATTAACATAACAGTATGCCATCCTTTTTCCAATGATGGTAATTATACTGCTAATACTAATTAATTACAATTTCCTGGACTGATAACAACTGAGTGTTATCTGAGAGATGCATTGTGGAATGAATCATTTGATTCTTTACAGACTTAACGATTATTTTTTTTAAAAATCGGCATTGTGTATCGAACCCAGGCCCTAGCCCGCCCTGTTCGGGTGCTCTATAGAAGTCTCAGTCCAAAGCCTGGTGGAGTGGTCCCACCAGTTACTGTGGCCTTTATCTTTCATGTCAACTTTCCCTTCAAAAGTGTCTTATTTCCCATATCTTATAAAGCACCAGGGAGAGGAAGAAGAGATTAGAAGACCTCCTAGTAATATGATTTATATGGTTGTCCTAATTTCAGAGGAAGCACACACCTAGGCTGTCGTTCACCTGCTTAAGTGGCAGAGTGCTGACTGTGGAAGGAGCCAACCGTGCCATGCGTGAAAGAGAAACAATGCATGCAAGAGAGACGCCAAAGTTAAAAGGAAATTTGCTTTCTCAAAACTGGGATCTCTATGAGACCCACTATAATACATCCTAATGGGCTGTCAGCCTAAAGCTAATGACGGAGAAGACTGTAGAAAATTCCAAAACACCTCTACGCTAAGACCTACTGAAAGGAGAAACCCATGTATCCTTCTACGGATTCCAGTGACACCCAGGATAACGCCATGTGCACAAAATGGGAGAAACTTTGAAAAATGAAACTTAGGAACCTGAGAGTTTACTAAAAAGGTCTATGCATCTTGTCCTTTGCCAGCATTTACTTTTGTGCTGTGTCCTGGCTACGGTTTATGTGGCTGTGATCTCACAGGGGTAGAGACTTAAGGGGAGAAAGGCTTAACCTGGCTCATAGCCAAAAGGGACACAGCCTATCGTGGTGGGGAAGACATGGAGACAGAAGTGTGAGGTGCCTGCACACATAGCATCCACAGTCAGGAACCAAAGAGACAACAGGAAGTGTGTCTCAGCTAAAACAACAACAACAACAAAACCTCAAGCCTCACCTCAGTGATCCACCACCGTCGGGTAGGTCCCACCTCAAAGCCTGGCCCCAGCTGCAGACTAACTATTCAGACATTGAACAGATGAACATATGGGGGGCATTTTACATTCAAACCACAACATACTACATAGTAAATTCATGTAATCAAGGTCAAATTTGGTAACTTACTCAAAGGTTAGTATAGGTTCTTACAAGAGCCATTTAATATAATATTCAGATTTATAATTATACAGAACGGTTATGTTTCAATGATTTTAAAGGCTAGAAAAATCCCAGGAATTCCCCCAAATAGTCCCAAATCCATTATATCAGCCTCACCAGCAATTTAGGATACACACTACCTCACCTTCCTATAAGAGAATGGTCAAGTGTTCATTCTTGAGATTGTGTAAGTGCTTTAATGCACAGACATTTTGTTCACATGGTAAAAAGTAGCAAGGCACTTTTGGCTAATAAGAATTACTTTGCTTTTAGAAACTGCATATGTCCAGATAATTCAATATTTTCAAATGCCTTTAATTCCTTTGTGGCCTAATTTAGCAACTATCTGACAGTATTACTGGGATACATACATTTTGTAAATAATAGCAGACAGTTTTGAAACTTGGAAAACATGTCTTTATTTTTAGTTTATTCCTAAAGGCTTATTTCCACTGAATATTTTCAAGAATAAATTAAGACAAGATACAGTTCTAGCAAAGAGGAAAAGCAGTGTTATGGCAGGTGCCATAATTCATAGCTGCATATAACTGGATATGATTGAGTGCAGTCAACAAAAGCATGCACGTCTGATGAGCTGCCAATCCCCGCATGTTTATAATCTCTCAGAAACTTTCCCAAAGTTTATCTGAATGGATTCTTTATTAAGCCATGTTCCATTTTCTAGGCAACTTTCATCTCATGAAACCCAGATAACTTCTGATCCTGTGAGACATTTTTCTTGAGGAAAGAATAGTAGCCATGTTCTTGTTCATGCTGTGGACATCCTTGAAACAAGAAAGCCAGTGGTGGTATTTATTCTGTCACATAAACATCACAGACTTTGGGTTTCTGAGGCTATGTATGAGCAGCAAGAACTCAGACATGTGAGTTTATGAAAGAGTGGTATCATGGGTCTTGAGGTAAATTGATCCTCAATTTTCTGAGAAACCGCCATACTGATTTCCAAAGTGGCTGTACAAGTTTGCATTCTAGCCAACAGTGGAGGAGTGTTCCCCTTACTCCACATCCTCTCCAACATAAGCTGTCATCAGTATTTTTGATCTAGCCATTCTGACGGACGTAAGGTGGTATCTCAGAGTTGTTTTGATTTGCATTTCCCTGATGACTAAGGATGTTGAGCAACTCCTTAAATGTCTTTCGGGACATCATTTGGGATTCTTCTGTTGAGAATTCTCTGTTTAGATCTGTAGCCCCCATTTTTTTTTAATTGGATTGTTTGGTATCTTGAGTTTTTTATATATTTTGGAGATCATGTACCAGACTTAGCTGTGCCCCCATGGGAGAACTTACCCTGTTGAAGGAGGGGATAGAGGAGAAGGCAGGGGGAGCGAGAGGAGGTATGAGAAGGAGATCTATGATTGGTATGTAAAATGAGTAAAAATAAATAAATAAATAAATAAATAAATAAATAAATAAATAAATAAATAAAAGAAATAGTTACTATCTGTTGTGACAATCAACAGTCAAAGTCAGCACATGGTTTGGACAGGTGCAATTTTTTAAATATTTGTTCCATAGTCAGATAAACCCAAAGATAATCCCCCTTTGTGAAGGGTCAACTTATAAAGGAAGGAGCCCCTGCCTCGCAGAGGGTTGAGGACATGAGGGACAGTAGGAACTAAAATGTCAAAGAAAGTCTTTTTAAAAAGGGTTGCACTGGTACATGTTTGTCAACCCAGCACTGGGGGGGGGGGGGGGGAGATAGGCATCCAAGCTAGTCTGGGTGCCATAGCAAGACCCAGTCTAAAAATAAAACTGAAAAGAAAAATCATTTTAAAGAAAGAAAGGAAGGAACTGTGTGAGCCTGGAGGATGAAGTGAAAAGAGCACAGAGAAGGTGTAAGCACAGTTGAGACTAGAGAAGGTGAGACAGAAATGAAGGAAGAGAGGGAACAGGAGCCAGTGCTTTGTTCACTTGCCCTCATCTCAGCAACATATGCAGGCAGAGGCTGTCACCCCAGAGGTAGGGGAGCACCGACTGTATGTTCACTGCTCTGGTTTGATCTTTATACAAGGTGCATATCTACCAAATTATCAAACTGTAGCCTGTGATTTCATGCAATTAAAATAATATAAGAAAAGTAAATGACAGAGCTGGATAGCCACATTGTCATGATGCCACACATTTGGTGACTGAACCAGATCCCTAGTGTGTAGGAAAAGTGGCCATACTCATAGCAATGTTCTCTACCATTGTGAAGATGAGCAAGCTGACTGACAGCTGGGGAGCCTGCATGGGACTGAACTAGGCCCTCTGAATGTGGGTAAAAGTTTCATGGCTTGATGTGTTTGTGGGTCCCCTGGCAGTGGGACCAGGACTTTGTCCTGGGTACACGAACTGGCTTTTTAAACCCCATTCCCTATGATGTGATGCCTTACTCAGCCTTGATGCAGCGGGGAGGGGCTAGGTCCATCCCCAACATGGTATGCCAGACTGTGTTGACTGCCCAAGGGAGGCCTTACCCTCTATGAGGAGGGGATGGGAGTGAGATGGGGGTGGGTGGGGGTAGTGAGAGAAGAGGAAGAAGGGGAACAGGGGTTGGGATATAAAAGGAAAGACATTTTTTAATAAAAGAATGAAATTTAATAATAATAATAATAATAAAGGACAATAAGAGAAAACAGAGGAGCCCAGAGTGACAGAGACAGGCTTGAAATATATCTCCATGAAGGCAGGAAAGTGAACAAAATTGGGCCTAATCTGTGATAAATGTGGACATAATCTCAATTTAATTAACTCCCTACTTGCCTGCTATCTGTACACTGTGTGACATCCCACCCGCATACATGGTGAGAACTCAGCAGCACTCAGGACAATGTCACCCCAGGAAGACACGGATAAGATCAAAGTCAGTAGAGGAATACAGGACCTGGGTGAGCAATCGCTGATCAGTGAAGAGAGAACACTGGGACAATACACTCAGTTACAAACCTGTCCCTCGGCTCCTTCAGCAGACTTATCATCACCACCGTGAGCCAAGTGTCCCATTAACTCTGCTTTGTATTAGAAAATTCCTCCCACAGCTGTGAAACAGAATCACCAGTGAGTGGTGCTTCTGACCATTATTCTGCATTTGTGGTTTATTTATTTACCCCAGATGACTCTGTCTTGGGCTAGAACTCCAAGTTAATAATGCAGTTTAAGCAAAATATCTTTAGCAAAGTCAAAAGTATGAAAAAGATTTTAATCAAAGTTTGATTTGGACTCAGAGCTCTTAGTTTTTGTTTTCTTTTTCTTTCTTTCTTTTTTTTTTTTTTACAGATAATCATTCTAAAATTATAGAGTTTGATTCTCCTCAGTTAGTGTGTATGTTTTCAGCTACATTGATAGATATTTAAGAGTACAAAATAAAAAGTGGTATTTGAACTCCACTCTCCTTGTTTAATGCTAACTTCTAATTAATTAATTCCTTTCGTTGTTCTTTCTTCCCAAGATCGTACTTCCTAAGACCACACTGAGTCTGCAGAGATGAACTGTGACCTGCAGACACAGGGACTTTCCAGAGAACGATTCGGAAAAGGTTCCCTCATCAGGAAGCTGATGCTGCTCCCTCACTTTAGTCTGGCTTTGCGGCCACTGCTTTCTTAAAACTGCTTGTTCATCCTCATCAGAATCTCAGCAAGATCCAAAACCCAGGGTCTAGTCTGTGGAGAAATGTGGGGAGAGAACTCTCTTTCTTCCTCAAGGACAAGGCATATTTTACTCTATCCCAGACAAATCTATTATCCATGTGTTCCAATCCAGTTTCCCAGGGGATGGCCCTGGGTATTGAGTAATTGGCTGAGGGAAATAGTGCATGTTTCTGTACCTTGTGTCTTCTCTATATATCCATGAAGAGAGGAGGGTAGGATTGGGGAGTAGATGGCCATTAGCATCCTGTACTGTGTCCATCCACAGAGCCCTCATCTACCACAGCAGGTGAGCAGGACACTGACAGACACAGGTGCCTGCACCTGGGCAGCCATCAGAGAGCCTCTAATCCTATAATAAAATCAGGACAGTGAAACAAGTACTGTGAATATGTCAGCCTGCTCGCTGGCTCCTCTGCTTTAGAGGGGCAGGAGACCATACGCTTTTGTTCTTGTTTTCTTTCTCCACAGGCACTCAGCCTTTAGTTTAAATTCGATACAAGGAAAGTGAACAATAAAATGTCAAATAAAGCCCCCTCACATAATCCAGAGCAAAACTGAAGCTCTGGCAAATGGGTAACATTTGTAAACAGTTCAACTTTTTTCTCTTAGAAAACAGTCAAATTGAAATGCTGATAGCACATCAGAACTTCCATCTCATGTAGCAGGATCTTAAAAGTTCTTGTTAATAAAATCAAACCTGAAGCCAGGTATTGGGGTGAATGCTGGACGATCAGAGAGACAGAACAAGCCACAGCCACCTCACCTTACCAGTTCCTCAGCTGATCCTTTTTCCTCAGTCTTTGAGTCCTTATCCAAATGGATCTCAGCTGAACTGCTGCTCAAAAGCCTAAAAGCTTAACCTGGCTCTAGTTCCTGGTCCTCACGCCTTATATACCTTTCTGCCATCACTTCCTGGGATTAAAGGCATGAGTCACCATGCCTGGCTGTTTCCAGTGTGGCTTTGAACTCACCGAGATCCAGATGGATCTCTGCCTCTGGAATGCTAAGATTAAAGGCATGTGCTACCACTGCCTAACCTCTATGTTTAATATCATGGCTGCTCTGTTCTCTGACTCCCAGATAAGTTTATTTGGGTGCACAATATATCAAGCACGATCTCAGCTCACTCTGATCTCACGTGTGATGTTGATACATTCCTTACCTTTCCACCATTGCATCTAGTGTGTGTGGACGACTCGCTGGCAATGAATGGGAGCTTCTGTGCAGACTAGGAAACCAGAAGGGCTAAGCCTTGGTGAGGTGAAAGTGCTCCTGACCCTAACCGTGTGGACATTTACCAGCCAGTGTCCGGGGTGTGAGGCATACTAAATAGTTCAAAGCCACTCTCACTGAATGGCTTTTTAATCATTTGCTATAACAGCACGAATATAGTAAGCTCTGAGAAATAGTGGAATATGGTGACATAATGTTATTAAAGGATTTAAAAGCATCTGTATTTTGATGCAGTTATTTGAATGAACAGCTAAAATGTGAAGATAATTTTCTTTTTTTTTTTTGCTATTGTAAGTACAGAAGAGGAATCTCAGAAAAAAATGAAATGGGATTCTGTCTAAACTTGTATTCCCCAAATGTTATTGATTTGTACCTTTCTGGCCCATCATCAAAATCGAACTCATAGTCATTGCACCTATACGACTTTTTGTAGGTATCTTGGGAGGATAGAGCTTCTAGTATCTATATATAGTGAAGTAATGTCATTACTAAAACCATGACTAATGAAAATGTGTCACATAAAATGTACCTTCCCAAACAAATCATTACTAAACTGTCATTCACTTCTATCAATAACTTTATCAATAGTAATTACATAGTTTTTAGTGGTTGCAGGGGGGAAAAACTGGTGTAGACATACTTGAATTCTCCTCTAGCTGAGAAACTACTATTGATTCCAAAAGTGAATTCCTATGTCAAGTAGAGTGCTTGGTGTAAGGCATGTTTAAATGGGCAGAAATAGCCAGGTACCATGGGACTAAATTGTTACTAAGGAATTCCATGACACTTATATATGAGCTCACATGACCTGGAGGAAAACAATTTCAGAGTCTCAACTTCTCACTAGGTCATCCCAGTGCTTACAAAAAGAGGGGTCAACACTGTCGGGGCAAGAGTCTCAGCACATCCCATGGAAAGTATAATGAGGGCCGAGAGACAGCCAATGAGAGACAGAAGATTTAGATACGAGAAAAAGTTCCAATTGGAAACTTTCTGAAGTTTAGTTCTTAAATAATTAACAGGTGAGTGGCTGGAGAGACCTGGTAGCTGAAGCTATGCTGCTTTTATAGGATAAGAGAGTATGGTTCTAGCACTCACATCAGGCTGCAACAACCCATAACTCTGCTTAAGAGCATCTGGCGCCCTCTCCTGGCCCTTGCTAGTACCTGCACTCATATACACAGATCCATAATTAAAAATAAAATAAATTAAAAAAAAAAAAACAAAAACAGACCAAACAGGTCACCACCAACCGTATTTAAAACACACTTCTCTTTACATATACAAAATGTTTATACACAATATCAGCTTTATAAAAATATATAACCTCAGTGCATGTGCTGGCTGTTTGGAACCTGGGGCTAATACAAGGACACTTGGCTCAGCCTGGGAGGAGGGGACTGGACCTGCCTGGACTGAATCTACCAGGTTGAACTCAATCCTCAGGAGAGTCTTTGCCATGGAGGAGATGGGAATGGGGAGTGGGCTTGGGAGAAGGGGGAAGGGGGTGGGGAGGGGGAAGATATGTAAAATTAAATTAAATTATAAAATAAAATTTAATATATATATATATAAATCTTTATTTTTGCTGTGTTTGGAATGGTACTTAAGGCTTTATGTAATCTAAGCAATTGAACTTTTCTGTCTTTACTTACTACGTAAAGGCAGAATTTTATTTTATTAAAAGTCTGCTGTTTTTTATACGAATTCTATCATGAGGATACTGTCTTATAAATTAAAGTATTCTTGATAGTTTTATTAAGAATAATGGTAATTCATTCATTTTAATGTGATTAGTGGAAATAGGTGGATTGAGAATTCCTGCCTTTTCTCCTTATGAATGCTTTGTAAGAAAATACTTGTTCATGGCTGGAGAGATGGCCCTGTGTTTAAGAACACCTATTGTTCTTGCACAGTGCACATATTTGGTTCCTAGCAGGCAAATGGTGGCTTACATCCATCTGTGACTTCGGTTTTAGGGAAGGATCTGATACCTTCTCTGGACCTCTGCAGGCAGCAGGCACACAAGTGCTGCACATACATACATCAGGCAAAAAATTCATCGTCATAAAATACATTTTTAAAAATTAAGTTATAGTGCAGGTTACTGTTACAAAGCTCATCTTTCCCTTGGAATTACAAACCAGGACCTTATCTGCCTTTGGTTGGTGTTTAATAGAGATGCAAAGCTCTCTTCTGGATGCTCATGTGTTTTATCTGTGTTTTATCTGTAAGCTCAGAAATCAATGAATTGCTTTTACTGCATGCTAGGATTCATAAACTTATTTATGTAGATCATTAAAATAAGAATTCTAAGACATCGTATATGATACAGTTGGTATGAAAACGATATAAACGACTCCTTTGGAATGTGTGTGGGCACCACTGTGCACAGGAGCTTGTCTGGACATTTTGACACATGCATCATGCATGTCATTTATTTCCCACCACATGCTACTGTGTCTTCCAGATGATGAATCAACGCTCAGAGACACTGAGTAAGGCAGCCTAGAGAGGCCGTACTGAACACTGCCATCAGCACCGTTCTAAGCCCCCTCTCCCTGTGACTGTCTGAGCTGCTTTTCAGATTCATTGTAAATCTTAAACCCATGAAGCTCACACTCCAAAGCCCCAAATTTGCAGCTTGAAGGGGACGTGGGTTTGAACTTCCCAAGGGTTCCCTAGAAGTGCTAACAGTGTCATTTGCTTCCCTCGGTAGGCTGGTGTCGCTCCTTATAATTGCCACAGCTTCCCACTTGCCCACTCCCAGAGCTGATGGACAGCTCTGGAACCAGGGAGCTCAGTGCATGCCGGCATGAGCTCTCAGAAGCTGCCCTTCTCCTCCTTTAAGACAACTCATAAAGCAGACAGCACACCGCGTAGTTGGTATTTCCTAAATTGCTAGTCCCCATTTTAATTTTCCTCAAATATTTCTGGACATGGTCTTTACATGTAAGCAAATATGAGTGATGAGTGATTACAAATGGTCTTTTAGCTGTGTGATGGATTGTTGGGCATATGGACAGTTGTAAACAATGCACAAACCACTTAATCAGAGATTCTGTAGCTGGTCTCACCCATCCTCACAAATTAACTTACAGCTCGTTTTAAGCACATGTGTGGAAATTCTGAAGAAAACACATGTGTAAACCTACATGTAAACACTCTCAAATACTGACCGCACAGCAGTAAGTGCTGCCAGCTATCAGCCCGCACGAGACTGGGCATGTCAACAGTCAATCATGGAGCAGGAGGGGCCCATGTAGCTCCACTGCCCCCTGATGAACTCTGAGCTACTGATGGATACTTGGGTCCAGACACTCTTTCTGTTCTATACCCGCTGATGACCCCATCATGTGCCAATGCACTACAACACACTGCTGCAAACCTGTAGTCACATCGATGGACCTGGTTAAACCTGGTAGGTCACAGAACAAAAGACATGAATGTGGGAAAGAGGCTTGGAGGGCAATGAAAAGAAACAGGAGAAAGTAAGGGTGACAGCATTCAGAATGGACTGATTACTGACATATGGACTTATCAAAAGAACTAATTTAATAAAGGAAAGAACTGTAGCCTGCATGTCCACTGACACCAGATGGCAGACTTGCAGAGTTCCTAACACTATGTCTTCTCCACAGGGCCTCTCACAGTGAGTCAGGCAGCAAGCAGTATGTGGGCAGGGTAGGGACCTCATCCCATCACATCCCTTCTGGGAAAGCCGAGCCCAGAGAATTTACTAATGAGCTTTCCCTTTGTAGTTCACTTGCTTCTTTTCAGAAAATAATTGTTCACCGAGCTTCAAATTCGATAGTTTGGCAAAGCCCAAACTTTCCAAATTCTAACTCTGAACCCCCACTTAGAAACAAAAACTGTGTGTTCTGGCATCTTTGCCACTTCGGAGTCTTTTGACTCAAAATTTTCTCAAAATCTCAAAACTTTTCTAGATCATTCTGAAGAACCTACTTGAACAAAGGACACAGGTAAAAAATCAGACTTACATGAAAATATTGTGGGCCATTTACACGAAAGATTCACACCATCGGATCCCTGAATCCACCAGCCTACGTTACACAGAGACTTCAGGCCTGCAAGGCATGACTGCAGCCACCCAGAGGCTGCGCATTTTCTTGTTCATCTTTCTCAGGGGACCCCTGCCCCAGCAGGCCCACGTCCAATCTTCCTATCCAGTTTCCTCCAGAACTTAAGTTGCTTCTCAGTATTTCAAGCTCTCTGGCATCAGTTTGTTGATATAAATCATCATGATCTTAAACAAACAAACAAACAAAAAAGAATGATGACTTTATATTCATTTTTATTATAGGAGCATTGAGGTAGCTAACTTTTCTGACTATCCTCAGATGTCAAATCAGTAAGATGTCCCAACAATTTAATTACAGATCTTTAATAAAAGAGAGATAGGAAAATCTACAACCACAGTCAGAGACCTCAACAGTTATCTCCCAATAATTGATGGGAAAGGCTAGACGGAAAGTTAGTAAAGAAAGAGAAATCTTAATTTGATATTTTTCAGAACATTCCACAAATAACATACTACACAGACCCAGTGAACATAAAAGGCTTTAACAGTACAGTGTATGCTACAAATCCTTTATTAAGCCTTGGTAAATTTATAAGGATTTCAAAATGAAAAATGCAAATTATCACTCAAAGAGATTAAATTGAAAACAGTGATAGAAAGACATCTTTAAAACATGCCCTAAATATCTGGAAACTCAGTAACAAATTTCTAAATATACTAAGCAAAAATATAAGATGACTTTGGGGACCCCTGTTGGACTTTTGACTGGCTTGATCTTGCTTAGATAATCATGCCTACCATTATTCAATGTGTGCGGCAGCCAGATCATGTCCAGAAGTCAGCATTTCACAGATCTCCTCCCCATCCACTAGCTCATACATTATTCTTCCCACCCCTCTTCTTCAATGGTCCCTGAGTACTGTGTTGTCAGAGATTGATATACATCAGGTTTGACTCATCCACAAGTGGTCAGCATTTTGACCAGTTGTGAGTCTCTGATTTATCCACCACCCCACTTCAAAAACAAGCTTTTTTTTATTTTCGAGACAGGGTTTCTCTGTGTAGCTTTGCTCCTTTCCTGGAACTCACTCTGTAGCCCAGGCTGGCCTCGAACTCACAGAGATCTGCCCGACTCTGCCTCCCAAGTGCTGGGATTAAAGGTGTGCGCCACCACCACCGAGCAAAAACAAGCTTTTCTAATCAAAGTTGAGAACAGAACAAACCTATGGATATAAACATAAATATTTAGAATGTAGTTTCAGAGCAAAACAAATAGGGTCCCCACTAGGGCTTATGATCTCTCTGTTCTTAGACTTTTGAACAGGTTTAAAGTACCAGTCGTGAAAGGAGGGATTCCGTGAAGAAGACCTCATAACTAATCCCAGAGAGTGGTTGGCTACCCCTATAGCCATCAGGCCACTGTAGCTCATCTTGCCAGCAGGTCAGGATTGTAACGTGGGTATTGCTAGCAGTGGGTTACACCATTGATGCTTTTCGCTCCCGGGCACTATGAAAGCTAGCTGGCAGGAAAGTTAACAGGTCAGTTCATGATTCGTTTCTCTATGTTCTACATTCAAAGTGAGTATTGATTTTCAGCAATCAGTTTTTAGCATCTAATTATGGTGGGCGACCAATAGCAATGTCAATACCTATGTTGTTTCCTATGCCTCTGGGGCCTCCCTAACCAATAACTTGTAGGGAACTATTCATTCCTCGTACTGAGATTTTCATTTAATAACTCAGGCATTCTGTGAGAAGCACTGTCTTCCCATGCAGGGCACTTCTGTCTGGCTCTTCTATAGCTGAACACAGATGCATCAATTCAGGATAGAATTTTTCAGATGTGATTAATGTATGTCAACTATATAATTGTTTTCTGAATAATCACCAAGTGACTTTTTATGCAGCAAGATATTTTATTCTAATGGAAAGCAAGGCATAGACTAATGTCAAATGCCAGAGAAATATAATTTTCCTTCATTCACAGAATTGTATCAACAGATACTAAAAGCATCTAAATAGGTATTTGTCAAATGTTAGGAAAATGTGTTTTTCCTTCATTCACAGAAATGTATCCACAGATACTAAAAGCCTAATTGAGAGAATTTCACTTATTTCCAGTGCAAACTATTTGATGATTAGAAAGGTGGATAAAATGTAAAAGGTGTCATGAACTACAGCATTGTCAGAGATGTATTTTAAGAAAGTTAAAACTCTGGTTTATTTCCTGAAATTCCCTCTCTGACAAATGAGGTTCTCATGTTATCACCTAAGTGGATTCAGCAAGCACCTGTTTCATGTGATAGGAAAATGCCACTAGCCAGATTTATCAGGCAGTACAATATATAAAAATTCCTAATTAGCTGGTCAATCTTTTTGTTAAGACTTTATTAGAAAGACTCTTTTTACTCCTATGATGCTTCAGGAAACAGCCCTCAAAATTCACACATACAAGAGTATGATTCTATTATATAAGCCCACAGTCTCTGAATACCACAAAGAAAGATATCCAAACCCCATTCTTCTCATATAAAAGGTAGTTGTATTTATAACTGGTTGACTAGTAATTTATCTTCAGCTCTAAGATTCTGTGGGAATATTCCTGTGTGTTTGAATGTGGTTAATTAAACTAAACTCATTTCTCAAGCTTGATACTTCATGCCTTGTCATTTTTTTTTTATTTTAAAATTAGTACAAAGCAAATCCCTCCAGTCAGTGAAGGGAGAAAAGCATCTCAGGCCCAGCTTTTGGAAAGAAAGGTCATTTATAAAACATGTGCACTCTAGAAAGCAATGCATTAAATACTGCACAAGTTCTTTTCCAGCCTGCAGCCAGGGTGAGCATCCAGTCCTCCACGACAGAGAAAGAAGGTCAAGTAGAACAAGGTAAAGAGTCTTGACCTCTGCCATAAATGGGGAACATGTGATGGTGCAGTGGGATGATAACGTCATGATTTTCAGTTCTGGGAATGTGAAAATAATCTAATTGTAATGAAATATTTAAAAGCTTGAAGCAGAAAAGTAATATAAAAGCTACAGTGCAACACAGCAATAAGAAGACAAAGGGGGGGTGCACTGGACAGGCAGGAAGCAGAGAGACATCCTGTAGAAAGAGGACCTGGGAGACCATGCAAGTGGTCAATGACTAGGCTCTCACAGCAAGGGTGTTCTTTGACTAGAGTCAGCACTGACAGGATTTCTTGTACACAACTTGTTATAACTTTAATTTATTCAATTAAAATTTGCTCACTATTGCATGTGTGCACTTGTGAAGGTCATAGGACAACTTTGAGGGAGTCTGCTTTCTCCTTCCACCATGGGTCCAAATTCAGGTCGTGAGGATTGGAAGCAAGCACGTCTGCCTGCCAAGCCACCTCACTGGCCCTTGTCTTGTTTTAACATTATTGAAATGAATTGTATACACTACAGAGTGCTTCCAGCTAATTGTGCGATGTGTTCATTTTTTGTAACTTTGCATATTTGTGCAGCTTAGGGCTTTGTTCTAGAAACAGTCCAACACAGCAGGAAAGTGTGCATTGTTTGCAGCCTGCCCTCATCTTTTTAGTTTTACATCAACTTTTGCACAGGTTTCACAATGTGTGCACTCTAGTAAAGCATGTTTGCAGATAAGATGTGATGCGGTACACAGATGCATTGTGAATTTCTCAGCTCCCCAATAAATTACTCCTTGTCTGTATTGAAGATAGTACCTAATTCAAGTTCAGGGCAGTGTGGGCACAAAGACCAAACGGGGCAGAGCAGCATACTTGATATTGTTCTGACCTGCATTTAACATTGAGTTTGATGGAGTTACAGTGCCACAGTCAATGGCTTTTTACATGAAAATTGTCAGGACCCTATTTTTATAAAATAGAATCTATTCTTATTTCATGCATTCATTATTGTGAGAGAGAGGCAAATAGTGAAACTAGTGGGTATACTATTCATTACAAGAAATATCTGGTCATAACAAATATTAAACACAATTTTCGATATTGGATTTAGTTGCTTTACTCTATGTTCCTAATGACCACTAAGGTCAATAAGAAAATTAGACCTTGTCTATAAACTATTCTTACAGGATATCAATTCCCTCATCAATGTTAGTTCAGAAAATTACCAATCAAGCCTTCAGTTTAGGACGGGAGTTTGACCATGGCTTCTTCAAATACTGATGCCTCCATCATATTATAGCATGACCTGATTTATAATATTGTAATGTTAATGATCAATTTTCAAGAACATAAATTTAAGGGCTCCTTAAATACTAAATTCTCAGGACATAGTTAAGTTCAGAATTAGTTAAAGTATTAAAAGATAATAAGTCAGTGCTAATTCCACTGCAAAAAAAAAACCAGAATATCCTCCAAGGAATGAAATGTACCGTATCATCAAGCTGTTGTTTTTTAAAGAGATTAATTTGGTTATTAATTATTTAAACCATTTGTTGAAAGAATGTGTTGAATGCTAACAGAGTCTGAATACAAGACATCGTAACTCTAGAAAAGCAATGGATCTCATGATTCCCCTGACAACCTGGGAAAGGCTGTGTAAACAAGTATATACAACGCTTTCCTAATCATCAGCAAAACAGGCCCTGTCTAGCCTGTCATCTCCGTTCATGTCTCTGTGACATCACTCTAAATCCTTCTGAAATCTGAATGGCTGTGCACCATGAACTCACACCTACACAGTGCCTCACCATAGACTCACACTTGGTAGCTCTTGCTAATAATTTCTCATTCTAAATCCCTGAGAAGAGGTTTCAGAGCCCAAGGCAGTGCTGATGCCCTGTAGCATCCCCACATCCAACACTGAAGTACATGTATCAAATGCTTCCTAGGAGGTTTTCCCCAAGTCCTTTTGAAGCTTCTCTAACTGGATTTAAAATGTCACCACTGCTAAAAGGCTCACAAGTCCATCTTGTCTCTCTCCTCACACATGGATATCAAATGAGGATTTGCAGTTCTCAGGCTGAAAGATGACTCTTTGGATAAGAGCACTTAAGACACAAACATGAGGACTTTGGGGTCTCAGCACACACATAAAAAAATAAAGGCATGATCAAGTGTGCCTGTAACCAAACACTGTGGATGTGGGAGACAAGGAAACCCCTAGTGCTTGTGACCCAGCCAGTCTAGCTGCAAAGGCAAGCTCTTGGTTCAGATAATATGGTAGTACGATAGAGCAGGACACCAGACTTCCTCCTCTGGTCTCCACGCATGTGCGCAACCACATAAACTATAAACAGACACACACAAATAGACCCCCACAAACCCATTATGTACACGAACACACCCATACACACACACACACACACACACACACACACACACACAGGGTTAGGGAGAATTTGTAATGTCTCACATGGTAGAACTTACCCTTTCTTGAATATTTTAAAAATTAATTTCGCCGGGTGGTGGTGGCACATGCTTTTAATCCCAGCACTCGGGAGGCAGAGGCAGGTGGTTCTCTCTGAGTTCGAGGCCAGCCTGGCAAGATCCAGGACAGGCACCAAAACAACACAGAGAAACCCTGTCTCAAAAAACAAAACAAAAAAAAAATTAATTTCAAAGGGCCATAATGAAATGCTATTGTGAAAAGAAACCCAAAGGACCAAAATTTGGCCCTGAACTGTGCACTGGAATTAATGACGTTATAAAGTTATCTAATATCTTGTCTTTTGCTGAGAAATTAAAAACCAGAGAGAATCAATCTGCTTTCAAGCTTGAAGAAACCACAGACTCAAGGAAGAAGAATCCCTCAATTCCACTGAAAGATTTTCTCTGGTGAATGCTGAACTGTGAAATGGTAGCCACTTACCACTGTTGAAAACACAGACAGGGAACAGGAAATGACCCCAGTGACTATGTCAGCAGAAGAGGGAACAGCGGGCAGTGTGTTTACCAGGGGGGTTTCTTGCTCCTTCACTGGGGACAGAGTGCCACCCAGCTAACTGGCCTCCTTTTCAGTACTGAGAGTGGGGAGGGAACTGTTCCAGTACAAATGAGTGTCAGCCAAGGTCAGCATGTCACCTCCAACACCTTGTGCAGGGAAGGAGCATTGATGAGCACAGGAAAGGAAACAATCTGATTATAGAAGAGAATGTTCTAGTACTATTATAATTAACAAGCAATTGGAAAACTGTTATATCAATGAGCTAAGCTGGAAAAAAATGTCAACTTTCTACAATACTCAAAAGGACACATTCCAAATGTAAAAAAAAAAAAATGTAGCTTTACATCAGCTAGGATAAAGCATAGGCACAATGTTAAACCAAGAATTAGAATTTTTCTTACAGTTTAAGGTTAAAAATGAAATATAAGTAAAATTATTATGTATACGACTGAAAGAAAAATCTTTTATGAGCAAATAATCATGAAAAAATCATATTGAGAAAAATTACAATTTATATGAAGAATTTGCATTCCTGGAAGATGAGGAATTCTCTAAAACAGAGAAAATATCAATGAGGTAATAGAGAAGGCAAAAGTGAAGGCAGCAGTTTGTTATAAACATAGTAGAAGCTGCATGTAATTAATGGAAAGAAGCTCCATCTTTAGGTTTGAGCTATCCACTATATGGTTTGTTATGACTGTCAATCAAACCAAACCCTTTAATGACCCATCCTGTGTTAGGTTACCAGAGTGCAATGATTGGCAGCACACAGCACTGCTCTGTATTCAAGTATACACAGAGAAGATACACAAAAGGAAAACTATTTTGAACTTATTTACTAAAAACACAGTCAATGGGGATAAAAGAGATAAGTGGACCATGCCACCCTAAAGGCTTTTGCCAACCCATCAAAAGAAAACAACAAAGTGAAGAGGAGCCTGTGTCATGGAGGGCCTGAGATGGGTCTGACCTGAAAGCCTCCTTCCTGAAGAATAGTTGTTATAGTTCCAGAGGATACCTTTTAAACTTCCAAGGGAGAGAAGAACCAATGCTCCCACCCAGCTGTGATGCCTGTGATCCACAATAGTGGTCAACCAGCACTGCAGCATTTCCCTAGGGTTGTAATACTCATGTCTTGGAGGTAACCAACAGCTGTCCCATTAGACTCAACACCAGCTCAGCAGGTGGTAAATCATGCCTGGTGATGGAAACACACTCCACTTCCTAGGGTTAGAGGTATCATAGATCTTGAAGGAGAACTGCATACATCCACTTTACTAAACCAGAATAATCTAATCCCTAACTGCGCTCAAAATACTTAAAACCTCAACAATATGGCTGCCTAAGCAAGACCAAATAGACATACTAACGTGGAAGGGGGAAATCTCACAGGGCTCCACTTCTAAACAAAGAACTCTAAGCAACTAAGAAAAACCAAGAACTTGAGAAACAGTCTTTCCTAGCAAGAAGACTCCTAATTGGTTATCCAATACTAACTGGTCAGCCCTGAAATCATATACAAACAAGTAACACCTAAATGAACTGAATAAACTGTATTCATACATCTATTTGTGTGTATATATATGTGTGTATATATGTGTGTGTATTATATATGTGTGTGTGTGTATATATATGTGTGTGTATATATTATGTATATATATATTATATATATATATATTATATATATCCATAACAGTAGAAAAGGAAGCCATGGATTTGAGAGGGAACTACATGGGGGAGAGATTTGAGAGGGCCTGAACGAAGGAAAGAGATAGGTAGAAATTATGGAATTATATTTTAATTCCAAAAAATTTAAACAAAAGAGGAGCTGTGGAATAGAACTATTTCCAAACTGTCTAACTGATGAGGAATTAGTATTCAAGTAAACATCACACAGCTGAGTGGCAAACACTGTGAACCATGACTCCCTCGGCACCAGAGCTGACAGGAAACAGCAGACTGCCTCTGCTCAGGCATCTCTTTATTACTTTGGTTTCACCTTTGCTGTTACAATCCCTAATAAATGGCCATTCAATGCTCTTTCTTTTATTACTCCTTATGTTTAAATAGGAAAATCCAAGTCCTGTTTTATTGTTGTATAGTAATCCAAGGAATATTTGTTTTAGTTTTAATGAACATATTTAAAAAAAATATATGTTTTGAAAATTGATATAATTACATTCATTTACTTTCCTGAGCTATAATATCTGGCTTGAAACTCTTAATTGGGAAAGTATTTTCTTTTAGTAAATAAAAATCACACAGCACTATTTTCACACATTTCACATGTACTAAGTATTTAATTTAAAAATTTGATATAATTAACTAAGAAACAGACTTGGGTAAAATCACTCTCAGCAGAAACACTATTGTGGTCGCCATACATTTATGGATGTGGGGTCGAGAAAGTGCATTTTTCAGTAGATAGTTAATTTGTCTTGAACAGATCGTTTGCTGATAAAACATTGGCTCAGAGTGCAGATAGAAAATAACATTACAAAAGCTTGCACTTCCCCCATTCAATCCTAGCACTGTAAAAGCTACATTAGTCTATCCATAGGATGGCCAGAAGGTGCTTTGTCTGGAACAGTATTAATCACATAGATTAAATCTGGTCTTCACCACCCACTCACCCAGTTTTCTTTTGCTGAAAGATTGCAGTACAAGTTTCAGCCTTTTATTAAGTTTACTTTAAAAAATTCAAATTTGTATAATTCTGTTATTACTTCATTCTTCATATTTATATAGCTAAAATGTCCCTTTTTCATTTCTTGTACAGTTTATATACCAGTCCAAAATTATACTTTGATGCTTTTTAAATTTTAAAAATGTTATTTTGCTTTATGAAATGTGTATGAGAACACACAGCAAAAACATCAGGATTACTCAGGCCCCTGATTTTTGGCTCTCAGGAGTAATGTATTAAAGATTTTTCCAATTCAAATGAGGAAATGAATTATTACAGATATTTTGGCATCTGGCTCTGAACAATGAAAGATGATATTTTAAAACTATCATAAACAACAGCAGCTGAAGAAATATGAATCACTTACCTTTCCTATTTATCTGGCCACTGAAAAGTATAAAATTTGAATCCTCTTTCTCTCTCTGTCTCTCTTTTGTATGTGTGTGTGTGTACATCAAAAAGGAATGAAAACAAATACTGTCTATGCTACACTGCACATATTTTATTTCACCAGTTAATTTGACTTTGAATTTATACCGGAGATTGATAACTTTGGTTCTTTTTCCTAGATACTAATAAATCTGTAGAAGGAACAGAACACACATAGCTAGCCAGACATCAGCAACTAGGCAGGCATGAGATGCCCTGAGTGAACATGATTTGGAGGAATATGATATCCTCAGAAAGAAACAACTGTTTCCACACACAAATGCATGAAACAGAAGACACATACACACTCTGCAGTATCACCTCAGGATTCAGTGCCATGTGGTGGACATACGAGACACAAACAGCAGTCCATTGTTCTGAAAGATGATGAGCAAGCAAGATGAGGAAGAAGCTCTTGAATTGAGTCTTGAACATTTAATTACGGCTATATGGAAATCTACTCATGTAATAGGGTCCATGGTCCCAGTGACCTGAAACACTAAAACTTTGGGTGTGTGAAGGGTGTGTAATGAGCAGCTGGATATGGTTGGTTTCTACAAGTATATTATAAAGATGATATCATAAGTATATCACAAAAATGACATCAAAGTCAGTAAGAAATAATGCTGGACAGAGGGATCCTCCTGTGACACATCCAGGGCCATCATCCAGAGAAATTTTTGATTCTCTAAGTTGTGGAAGCCCTATTCATATTTGTATCCTACAAGGACAACATTAGAAAAGATTATGAATCAACAAACAAAAATTTTGTTTGAAGATTCCATAATGAAACTAATACTGTGTATGCTAATTTAAAATGTTAACACAATTAATTAAACAGTTATAAAGAAAACACTATGAAGTATGGATTGGATACAGGATTAAAGCCAGGTGGTAGCAAGTAAATATTCCTTTAATGATCCCAGTGAGAAAATTAGAGAGCAAGCTGAGACAAAGGGGATGAAATAATAGAGAAACAAGTGGACTGTACATGAGAATCAAAACATCCATGAAGCTGTTTTGAAACTGGAAATCTAATCATGAAGATACTTTCTAGGGCTTTGGTTCTAATATAGGGGGTAAAATAAAGATACTGGATAAAAATCGTAGGAACAAATAGGACCAACCCAACTCATTAATTCTCAGGAAACCTCCCAAGCTCAGCCTGGAATTAGTTGTAATCACCAGCAAAATCAGGAATAATCAGAGGTATCAAAGATAAGTCAAGAAAAGGAAAAGTCTCGTGCTTTCAAGGTCCCAGGTTAACAATGTTAATACAATATGTCCAGTAATGAGCTGGGTACTGTCTGAATAACTCCATCTACCGCTAAGGCTCATCAGAGACTCAACAGCACAGGCTTTCCCTAAAGCCTGGCATGTAGACAGACATTCTAGCACAGATGCCACCCATAGAAGAAAAATCATTGTTCAGTTTATAGTTGGATTTGAAAAACTATTCCCTAAATTTGTGTGTTGAAAGCTTGGTGCCCAATGCAATAGCATTCACAAAGACAGTGATTGAATCATGAGGGCTCCAGCCTAGTCAATGGATCAATCTCCTAATGAAGTTATAACTCAATTGGCTACTAGGAGAAAGCAGAGACTTAGGAGGCAAGGTCTAGTTGGAGTAGTTGAAGGAAATAGATCCTTGGGAGCATGTCTTTAAAATCTCTATTTATGTCTCTGTGTCTCTCTGTGTCTGTCTCTCTCTCTCTGTCTCTCTCTGTCTCTGTCTCTGTCTCTCTGTCTCTCTGTGTGTGTGTGTGTGTGTTTGTGTGTGTGTGTGTGTGTGTGTGTATGTTTTCCAATCTGTAATGAGATGAGCAGCTTTGTTCCATCATGCACACTACAGAATGATGCTTTGCACAGACTCAGAAAAAATACAGTCTGATACAGAGGGGCTAAGACCAATAGTCAAAATAATTCTTTCCTCATTTTAAATCCATTTTCTCAAGTGTTTTTTTTTTCACAATGATGGAAAGCTGCCTAATTATATTCAACGCAAAACATGATATTTGAAGAAACAGTCCCAGCACAGTGATCTACTCTTAGCATTTGGAATGCTTCATATTCACATAGGAAATTATTTACTATTCAAATTCCCATGTGCCTACCAAACACCAGCCTTGAATATGAGCCTCTGAGAGTCACGGTCTCAGGTCTATTATTCTAATTCCTGCACAATGGAAAAAATGATGTGGTAGTTTTGTACTCCCATGGCATGAGATGAATTGATTAATCACAAATGGTGATGAGGATTTTGAAAAAATCATGGTGAATCCTTATTCACTATGGGTGTTATTCAGCTGAGACATGAGAAGTGTCTGTGCATAGGGCTTGGGAACAGCCATCCTGGAGATGAGAACCATGCAAATCCTTACCAGTTAGAAGGAAGCAAGTTCTCAGGTTTTTAATTAATTACAATGATGGTAATTGCACAGCTCACTTATTTCATGATTTATGCAGAAAATACTTCATGTATTTAAGGTCATGGTCCAGGCTAAGAGGCTGTAGTCAGTGGCACACTCGTGCATCATGTTTGTTCAGTTCCTTTTTGTATATAAAGGAAGACAAAAAGTAGCCTTATACCCACAAAATGAAAAAGACATTTGAATTTTTATTCCATTTACCATTGAATTAGAATTATAAATCAAACGAGAAAGTTATTATAAGTGTATTATTGTGTAAGACAGAAAGAAGTAACTGTCTTATTCTCTCTCAACATAATCAAAGCTCTCACTGGGAGCAACAATCATTGTTTGGGTTGATTTTAAAGTTTCTTAGTTTAAAAGTTTCAGAACAGATGTAATTTAAGACTCATTTAATAGCAAATACAGCTGAAGAAGAACCTGTACCTGAGCCCATCCCAGCACTGTGCTGCCTTCCACACCTGTCTGCTCTCGTCTGATACAAGCTTTCCACAAGCTCAGCTGAAGACCTCCTTTAACTCATGCTATTGGACATAGATATCACAAATGAGACCAACAGCAACTTCATAGTCTAGTCGGTGACTGTCCTTCAGAGCCTGGCTACTGAAGGAATAAAAAAGAGGGAGAGAAAGACAATGGATTTGTGCCCCAAACAGACACCTGGAGGCTATCTGGTGGGAACTACTCCAGGAATTGTGTCCACCATGGAGTCTTGGAATACTAGTATTCTTTGAACAATCACATTCTTTATCATTTCCGCCTCCTTGTTTGGGGGTTGGGGCAGGTGACATTTAGGCCAAGATAACATAAGTAGCATCATATCAATGGTACTTATGTCTTCTGAACCTGGATGTTTGAGAGCTGCTGAGTGTAAGGTTCTCTCTGTATCTCTGTCTAGATCTCTCATCTCTCTCTGTCTTCCCACTTAACGACAGGACAACAGGTGCATGTTGAGGAGAAAGTAGAATACTCTTAGATCACTAGTGTCACAAAGGCCTCCAGTGCTGTTTGATTCATTGTCATCCTTAACTATGTAAAACGTTGAGATTCTGAGTAAGTTTCCATAGCAAAACATGGTCAGGCAGGCCCAAAAATTTGCTTCTCTTTAGAGACCATAGTCCTTCAATATACTCTCCAGTGGATCCTGCCAGATGTTTTCTGGGTCTATGGGAGTGCTATGTTCCCATAAAGTCTAGGAAGGTATCAATACAAAAATATGAAGAGTATCACTTCCAACTCAACCAGTAACAGGTGCTGAGACTGGGATTGAAGATGGAAGAAAAATCTATGAAAGTGAGTGCACCTTCCAATAAAGGACATTTAAAAGAACAACATATTTCTAACCATCTCTGCTAACATGCATTAGAAGATGGTCAGATATCACATCCCTTTGTGAAATAGTTTAAAACCATCGGGCCATTACATAGATATCTACATTTACTATAAGTTCTTGGTGCATAAATAAGTATGTTCTTTAAAATGTCAAAATCTTCTAGTATCAGGAATCAAAATATTTCATATTTAACAGTCTGGGGAGATAAAATTCTACAAGTCTTTACTAATTAGAAAGAGTAGTTATGAGGAATTGAGCCATGAAATGACTGAAAATAAGTGCTCAGAAAGAAGCAGGCTTACTGAAATGAAAAATGTGTTCATAATACTTATGGTGACATTCCACTGAATTGAGGAACAGAATTATAAAATCATAGAAATGTTAAAATGCAAAAGACATCCAAATGACAATGACCCTAAGAATTAAACAATAGCAAGTTCGTCACCTCACTCATTATTCACAATTAGCCTCCCCATACATTATCACCACACACTGATTTTCTTCTCCAGCTTGACAACTTAATGGAAGATTTGAAAGCATAATGTCATTTGTACAAATGTGGTTTGTACAAAATAAAAATAATTAACCAGTCCACATGGCATCCTCTGGGGGCTGGTAAGGGACACTTGGTTTCTATCACTCCATTGTGCATTCTGGAAAAAGTCTTTGCAAAGAGATGAAGTTTTGCATACCCAGAGAAGTCAATGAACTCTCATGGATTATGGGTAGGATTTAGAACTTGAAATGAGTATAATAGTCCATGGTGACCAGTCTAGATGGAGTACAGGGGATTTAGTGTGAGGAAAATGTGCTAATTAGATGGCTGGGTTTGTTCTTGCCTCCTCAGTTTGGCTGGGAGGAGCAGCATATACAGGTCTAATGGGGAAAGAAGTCTTTCTGGTCTCCATGGTATTTGCCCTGAACACACACACACACAAACACACACACACACACACACACACACACACACACACACACACACACACACATCTATCACATGCACTCCATTCCACACTAGGAAAACCAGTCCTGTCTTCTACTGAATGATCTGCTCCCTTGTTTACAGCACAACACAAGTCAGAGGCTGGCCATTCAGGACATGCTTGTTGATAATAAATATTCTGAAACTTCTCACCTTTAAAATAAAACCAACTTCAAAAGAAAGGAGAAGAAAATATAACTTGAATTATCCCCTATAGCAATATCTTGTCCATGATGATGAGGAAAGTTAGCAGGAGAACAGATTAAGCAAATGGCATGCTTAAAGATAATTTATAAGCTAAGTTCACATTACTATTTAACTCCATTACCACTTTTGAAATGTTTGTTTGTTTCTATCTTTAAGAATCAGACTAACCAACCCAATGACTTTCTCCATTGGATATTGCTCATATGTTAGTATTTTGTGTTAAATACATAATTTTTAAACATTCCAACCAGGACTTGTAGACCTCAGATTAGAAGTATATCAAGGATACAGTATTTAAAACCAATTTAAATGAATTTATTTACATTGTGTAATTATAGTTTGCTCTAAACAGTTATTTTTATCAGGACATAGGATGATACTGGCACCTTCTGGGTAGGATCCCAGTGAACCAAGTTGTCTTCCATATGGCAGCTCCATCACAAAGCCTACCTGCTTTGCCAGTACTAATGGCATTGAAACATCCTTACCTAAGCCTAATCCAAAATTCAGATTATCTACATGGTCAGTATTGATATTAGACTCAAGCTGTATAACATAACAGGAACACGGATTGGGTGGCATATGAGAATTTGTTTTCTCATAGTTCTAGGAGATAGAACTCCTAGATCAAGGTGCCACCATGATTGAATTTTGGTGAGAGGTCTATTTCTAATGTATAGGTGGCTTCCTCTTTCGTTATCACTTGGGGCCAGGGAGAAAAGGAGAGAATTCTCTCTTAGGTGTCTTATCTTATAAGTACACTAATCTCATCATGAAGGCCTCACCCTCGTGACTTCAGCTAAACTGTCTCACCAAAGTCTGACTTTCTATTACTATCCCCCTAGAAGTTAGTACTTTACAGAGTTTGGGAGGACCCAATGCAAGTCATGTCAGAAATTTAAAATAATAGTAAAACTAGCAATAACATACATCCAAGAAAACTGGAATATTAATTTAATAAACTGTGAAAACATTGTGAATGGTGTGTTTGGAATATAGGATCTCTATTCCAGGAGCTGGAGAGATGGCTCAGCAGTTAAGAGCACTTGCTGCTCTTTCAGAAGACCCAAGTTCAATTCCCAGCACCCACATACCACCTATAACTCCAGCCCCAGGTGGTCTGACACATTTTTTCTGGCCTCCACAGGCACCACATGTGGAACATACAAACAGAGAGAGAGAGAGAGAGAGAGAGAGAGAGAGAGAGAGAGAGAGAGAGAGAGTTTTCTTTAAAACATTCCCCAGAAGTTTGTTAAAATGAAGACTGATAAGCTGGGATGTATCTATTTTTTGTACATTTTCTATGTAATTCAAGGGATTTAAAATAAGCCACATACCCGAAGCTTCTTTACTCATAATTTTTTTCAACTTAGGCTGCTGGCTGCCTAGCCATGGATGGTAGAGCTGTCTTCTCTCCAGAATCTATCCACTGCTGCTGAATTTGGTTTCCAGCTCACTCTGATTTACTGGGATGAGATTGATGCTCTTCATCCTCTATATACATGTCGTTACTTGGCTTTCCTGTACCGCCAGCATTAAAATGTTATAAGCCACCGAACAGGCAAATTGAAAATGGAAGGAGACCCGTCGGGGAAGGTGATAAAGTGGTAATGGCATTAGAGGACATATGCGCTTCAAGATGGTGCCTGGGAATTTTCTTCTCTGAACGTTTTTCTGTATCAGTTTATGTCTTTTGATTTAAACCAGCTGAAGTGAAACAAAAACGTATGGGAATCCGGGATAGCCCTCTCACTCTAATGAATGGTGTGTACGTGCTTCTGCGGGAAGCTAATGGCTTCAACTTTGGTCGCTTAACCTCCCAAAGCTACTGTGACATCTTGTGTCATTCTGTCTCCTTTCCTCTGCCACTGTCCTGTTGCCCCACCAAACACAACGCCATCCACAGCCCCAGCCTCGGCTTCTGTATTTTCCACACTGTTCTCTTGCCATTACATGCGGGTTCTGGTCCTCTACCCGGTGGAAAATTCTTCTAATCAAGGTCACCCATGGGCCAAGATGCCCTGTGGGCCCATTCGCTTTTGAAACAGTGACATCAGCCTTCTCTGAGCTGCAGTTACCACTCCTCCTCTCCATCTTTGGTGCTTCCTTACCAGCAAATGTCAGCATCTCGAAAGATGGGACACGGCCAGGTTTCCTGGGCTCCCGCACACCTGACTGTCACTATCACACCTTTACCTGTCCCTTGAAGTGTCTCAGACCCGTGATGTCATGACGACGCCGAGTGCCGGACCCATCTTCGCTTCTCCTTTCCTTGTACATACTCACATTCAAGTTATTTTTATTCATTTTCCCCAGTGACAGCTACTAAACCCCAGCAATCATGACCTCTGGTTTTCCTCCCGCACGTCAATAAATGGAACATTCATTCTCCCATTTGCTCAGAGCACAAGCATTCTTTCACAGCAGGGCTATGGTACTTCACCACATTTTCAGCATCCTCAAGAGGCTTTCTTGTAGGCATGGTAGCGACAGCACCATCAAGTTTCTCAGTGGACATCCTGCACAGCTTCATAGGTGGCCAACATCCTCTTCCTCCCTCATCATTAGCATCCGGATTACCCCTGACTACACTTAGCCTTGCTCATGGAATATCTCCCACAGCTATTTGTGTCCTCAGCCCATTCTCTATTATTATCTTTACTCTAGGAATCCAGCTTTTTGTTTCTCTTCTGTCTCCCAATCTGGCCCTGTAGTCAGTGCAACATTTATAAACAGAATTCAGCTGATTAAAATCTGTGTTGGCCTCACGCTGTAGATGTGGAGCAAATCACCTAGCTCCACGTCCTCTGGGTCTCCCCCCAGAACAAGGATTTGCCGACCTCCTTCCTTTGTCCCATGTGTGTTGTGCTTCTCCTGTAGATGAATTTCTAAGTGGTCTTATTAAATGAAAAAGCATGGAGCTAAATATAGGGGTGAAAGCCTTGGAGATCAGGGAAATAGGAATAGCCACCAACTAATCTTACCTCACTACGACGCAGCTTCCAAAGTGAGTTACTTCCTGTCTATTGGCTCCTTTATTGCCTTGCTCTTTAGCCCTCTCATTGGCTCTTAGCCCAGCTACCTCACTTCCTTGTCACTGCCTGTTGGTACAGACCTCCAGGTCTCTATGGTAGGTACTGGGATTAAAGGCGTGGGTCACCATGCTTGGCTCTGTTCCCTAGTGTGACCTTGAACACAGAGATCCTGCCTGATAAGTGATCTAATTGAGAGTGTGTCCTACCACTGCCTGACTTCTGTGTTTACTTAAAATGGCTTGCTATCTCCTCTGATCTCCAGGCCAACTTTATTAACATACAAATAGAGTATCACCACAGTCTCCTACCTTCCTTCCTCCACACAGAGTAGTCTTGCTCCACCCTCCTCCTTCATCCATGGTTAAATCAAAGCTCAGTGGTATGTGTTCCCCAGTGTAGCAAGGCTGAGCTTCATGGCGATGGCAGACGGCACTGGTTTGATCTGAAGGGCCCATGTGCTCAGAGCTCCATCACTGAAGATGGTGACACTTTGGGTAAGCAAGGTCTTGTAGAAAGAGGCTATGTCATTGGGAGTTAGCCCTCAAAGGGAATAGTGGAGCACAGTCCTTCTATTCTTTTTCACATTCTTCCGTGGCTCTATGAGGTGGATTCCCCTTCTGCTGTTCTTCTGCACTGTGGTGTACCAGGCCCAAGGCAAAGGGTCAAGTGATCCTTGACGGAAAGTTCTGAAACCATGGACCAAAACAAACCTTTCTTATCAATTATTTCAAGACCTTTGTCCAGTAGCGGAAAGCTAAGGAGCAGTTGTTGTTTCTTCTAGAATAAAGCAATGTCTTGTTCACTCGTATATCCCTGGCATCCAGCCCAAAATTGAACATGTAATAGATGTTTTTGAAATTGCTACTGTTGATTGTGTTATGCCCTTTCTTTAGAATCCCAGACAAGTACTTATAAATTAAACAGAAATAAAAAATGTTAATAGGACTATAAAAAGCTAATTTTTAATATATTATTTAGTCATCAAAGGGACTTCTCCTAGGAAGAATGAATTCCAGAATAGCTTTTAAAATTAAAATGTGTATGTGTAAGTAAGCGTCCATCTATGTGTTCACACTTATGTGTGCCTGTGTGTGTGTGCGTGCAAGCTCAAGTATGCATGTGTATATTTTATTGGTTTTGTTTTGCTTTGTTTTAACATTTAAAACAGGGTCTCATATAGTTTTGGCTGACCTCACATTTACTATGAAGCTGAGGACAAACTGTCTTTGAAACTGGAACTCCTAATGTTTTTTCCTCTACCTGCCAGGTTCTAGAAGAACAAGTATACACCACCATGCCTGGCTTTGACCTATTTTTCTGAAGTTAGCTATTATAACCTCCAACTTCAAATCCACAATGACAAGTTATTTTTCTCCTGCAGAGAATTGTTTGACAGCATTTCTGAAGAAGATAAAGTGGTGTCTTTTATATTTCAAAATGTGTTTCTTATTGAAATCCATGTGATTAAATTTTCCTGAGGGAGGAGTAGCTAGATTCATCAGAAGTAAGACTCATTATTTCAAATGCTGTGGATTTTAATATATGCTTATTGTAGACAGAGACACCTAATGTTAAGATGGCATAGAACCCAGGCTTTTTCATCTTTCTATCGAAGAAGAACTGTTTGCACATCACAACACTTACTTTCCTCTACATCCTTCATAAACTATGTCTGGCATCTACAAATGACCAAATATAAAATTACTACTTTACCCAATGCCAAATTTCAAAGGGAAATAATGTTCCTAATTTCAAATGTAATAAAACATTTGTGAACTCTAAGTACTTTCTTTATTCACAGCTCGTGGATAATTGTTTTAGAACTGCAGGATTGTGAATCAAAACTGGAGCTTATAATATGCTACTTAAGAATTTATGTTATTGCATTTTATTTGCATTTAGACGGTATTTTATGTAATGAATCTAATGATTGTCTACTGGGTAGGCGATTTGAGCTCTCGATCACCTGGCTGCCATGGTATGCAGTGAAGACAAGCCAGCACACAGTCAGTCTGAAACTCTATATTTAGGGATGTAGGTGACCTAGGGTCAAGAGACTCCACCTGATGCTATTCTGTATATAATTCACAACTAGACAAGTCACAGACCATGTAGAAACAGAAGCTCCAAAAATATACTGCTCGGCCTGGCACTCTGTTACAATGGGCTGACTACAAAGTTCAGAAGGGTTTGAAATGATAGGAACAACCATGAAAAGAAAATATTTAATGTAGGTCTCTAAGATCAAGAAAAAAATCTGTTTTCAGGCCACTGTTTTGAGGCTATGGCATCAGCTGGAGCAAAAGCCAGGCATTTAAAGACTCATGAGAGGGAGTTGAGATACCAAATGAATACTTTTCAGACATAGAGGGATTGAAAACTTTGCAACAACATGGATGAACCAAAGATCATTATTTTAAGTAAAATGAGCCAGACACAGAGAGCAAAACTGTGGTATCACTGGTCTGTAGACCCTGGAAGCACTGATCTCATAGGAGTGGATGTAGAATTCTGACTACTTAACCTGGGTGGGTGGAGAGGGAAGAAAAGATGGAAGATACTGATTAAAGATAATCATAATTAGAGAGGAGAAATACATTTCAAGGAATCCATTTTATAACAGCAAAAAATTATATATACATTTCATCTTCTTAAAATCCTAGACTTCTGTTTATACACTTTAAAGATATATGTACCATATATCAAGTATGGCTTTTTAACACAAATTTAATTTTGAGATAAGTGCACTTTGACCTGTAGCGAATCTGTGCTACCTTGGGTTAACCACACTATTTTACTGGTTTAAGCTTTTTCCTTATTCATATTCAGTGGTGAAATGAACTTTGAAAAATTGTCTCTTTCAACAAGAATTGCATTTCTAAATATCTAGGGGTGGGTGGGAATATCTGACTCCTGCCTATTAAAGATTAAATATTAATTTTAGCTGCCCTTATCAGTGCACCATGAAGAACAAATTATTTACTCACCCACCACCACCCCCCTGTGGATCTAAGGCCGGGTAGTAAAGCTATGTATTTTGAAAATTAATTGTAATAGAGACATTTTCTCTTTTTGGAGCTGATATATAAAATATAAAAATTATCAAATTAATGAGGTGTGGTGTGGTACCTATCGTGTATCAACCAAGAAGTTTACTCAGGTTAAACACAGCTATTTATTCACACATTTATTATTTCTAATTTTCATATATTTATGTATTTATTTAGTATGGGGGTGGGTCAGTGTACATTTGTGTGGATGTGCACATGCCACAGAACATGTGCTGAGGGCAGAGGACAACTTATAGGAGCTGATTCATTTCTTTCACTATGTGGATCCTTGGAATTATTGACAAAAAAAAAAAATAGTTGATTTCAGCTCCCATACTAAACAGAACAAGACAGTTTATCCTGGAGCCAATTCAAGTGACAATGGTTTACTCCATTTAGGTTACTCCAAATTCCATGTTCCATTGTAGAAGCAGTTTCATGATGTTTTTATAATTTTATAGGACAAAGAAAGTCATAAATCAAAGCAAGTTTAAAATACAATGGCGGGTAGACCAGAGAAGCGGTTATAGCAAGAAGGGGAGCTTTTCTATAGACCCCAGATGTCTGATGACATCCTTTGCTTTCGGTTTGGTGGAAGCTAGTGTTCTCTAGGTTGATAGATTCCAAAAGGTCTTTTTAATCTGTCCATGACAAGATGCTAGTTCTGACACAGAGGTGGCCAGGGAAGGGCTGTTATAGAGGGTTAGAACTAGACCACATTAAGGTGATTAGCCTCTGGACCTGCAATATTTCGATCTCTCCACAGTACTCAAATTGTGGTCAATCAGTCTCCACAGGCATAGCTTCTTTTCAGGAGTTTTCATTCACAGAATCAAACTCAGGCCTTTAAGCTTAGCAGCAAGCCTGTCACTGGACGATCTTATCTGCCATTGTTTATTGTTTCTTTATGCTGAAGATCAAAATCATTTCATCTTATAATCACTCTATAGTACAATCACATACCTTCCTGTCTAACTGTAACTTAGAGGTAATATTAATAAGTATGGTGAAAATATATGGGAGAATAACCACTGAGACGTTTTTGTTTTTGTTTTTGAGACAGGGTTTCTCTGTGTAACAGTCCTGGCTGTCCTGGAACTCACTCTGTAGCCCAGGCTGGCCTCAAACTCACAGAGATATGCCTGCTTCTGCCTCCTGAGTGCTGGGATTAAAGGTGTGAGCCATGACGGCAGATGCCACTGAGACTTCTTATGTGTTTGTTTCAATCTATTAGTTTTTCTTCAGAATTCACTTTGAATTTTTCTTCCAAATCACTACCTGAGATTCCCATTAAAGCTTTCTACTTCCACATTTCATCTGTCATTTTGAAATGTTAACAACTGGGAGATTAAAGGAGCCTTGTGATTTAAATCCAAGGCCCTATTTTTATTTCTAAGCATATGCAATGATATTTAAAGGTCTCAGGTAGGGTTCTGAGTGTGGGCTGCTTTTTCAGACTTACTGCCAATGTCTACAGTGTTGTGTTCCTTTATTCATTTCCATCTTAACAGCTACTGTGATTTTCACAGGAGCCATAAGCTAATAAAACAAAAATATAAATTCAGGGTTCGTCACTTTCTCTCTCTTTTGGTATTCTTTTCAATTGTAATATAGCTGAATTTATGAAGATTTCTGCTCTAGCTATTTTTCTTAGTATCACTGCAAAATTAATTAAACTGAAAAAAGATTGAGAGGTAAAGGCAAGCAATACCATTTTCTACAGGGAATGTTTAAATATACCAATAACATTCAGAAGAATCAAAAGAAAGACAAACATAGACCATGAGTAAATTATGTCTATAAAGATCAAAACACAGAAGTCAGAGCAAAAAATGCATTAACGTGTTATTTGTGCAAAAGTTAGCTGATCACACAGGCAGGAATTATTCTAGGTACACCTGCTAATCAGAGCGTTTTATATTTATTTTAGCTTACTTTTAATTAGCATACAGAGTAATAGGTTTCATTATGACATTTTCATGCATAATTGGCTTTTGAGAGCATAATTTTAAAAGTCAACTAAGGGAAGCAAAAGACTAAATCAATGTTGCCTCGCTTGAGTTCTGCTAATAGATCCACCCTTCCTAAAGTGAAATATTTACTAGACTTCAACAGACTCCAGAAACACTTGAGAGAATAAGACAATCTGCAAAAGTTATATCATGGCATAAAACGACTTATATCTATTAGTGAACTCTGAGACAAGAAAGACTTATTCTACCATTGAAATACGTATTAGAGGCAAAGACCAGCATTCTTCACGATGGGAAGAGTGGGGCAATGCAAGAGTGTGTAACCAGCCTGGTAGAATTTCCCTGGGAATCTCATGATGAGAGAATGCTAAGGTTCCATTCAGAGAGGGAACTTGTCTCCCAGGAGGAGATCTCACACTGTTTTAACAGCTTATCAGACCATCTTACAGGGTGAGACTGAAGCTCAGTCAATGATGGGCCCATGGTGGGGTGAGGACCACACCTTGGCTATGACAACTCAGACTTGTATATCCTTGGTGGTCTATTTAAACCCTAATCTCACTTCAGAGCCAGAAAGGAGATGAGAGAAGATCTCTAGACCTCTTTGTCCATCTTCCAATGTGGTTGCATTGCATAAATCTCCTTTTTCAGCCTGATGTGGTGGCACATGCCTTTAATCCCAGTATTCAGAAGGCAGAAACAGGCAGATCTCTGAGTATGAGGCCAGCCTGGTATACAGACCAAGTTCTAGGACATCCAGGGTGACACAGAAAACTAAATATATTAATTAATTAATTAATCTCTCCTTTTTCAGTTTTATACTAGTAATTGGCCACTTAAAATTTTTTTCTTAGATTTATTCATTTTATATTATGTGTGTTTTGCCTGCATTTTGTCTGTGTACAGCGTTCATGTGTGGTACCTGTGGAAGTCAGAAGGCACTGGATCACCTGAAATTGGAGTTAGAAATGGTTGGAAACCACCATGTGGGTGCTGCAAACAGAACCAAGGTCTTCTGCAAGAGCAACAAGGCTCTTAACCACTGAGCCTGATTTGGCCCTTGCAATTGATTATTGATTATGACATGAAGGTAGTTTGAAAACTACCTTTAAGATAATTTAAGATAATTGCAGTTGATTATTGAGGATAGATGACTGAACCTGGCTTAGGGCACAGACTGTGACTCCTAGGCTTGGTATCCAGCCTAGATGGCATATTACTGTTCTCTAAGACCCTAAGAAATCTATATCAAAGTCTGGAAAAAACTCACTATACAGACAAAATAAAATTAGGTCAGTATTCCATCTCAACTTGAAGAAAAATCTATAGGCAGATTCTGCTGGATGGGTATTAAAAGTAAAACTATGAAACACGTGTGCAAATCTGTAGGATAGTGTCTTAAAAATCATCCCACTCTGAAGTCATAAACAGCCTGCAAGCCTAAGAATTAGTCATGAAAGTGGCATTTACTGTGCCACCAAGAGTATCATGTCAGAGGTATTGCAGGTCCTATCTTAGATTTCAAAACTTTAGCCTATTTCTATTGAGTAATCTAACATCAAAGTGAACTTCCTTGACCTCTTGACGCCTGCCCTGGAGGGACTGTTGATGCCTCCTGAGTCTCCCTGAGCATTCCAGCACTGCCCAAATTGCCTGTATTTGACGACCCCTCTGTTCTACTATGATACAGTTTCTCACCAGGGTCTTGTTTCCCATGGGACACTGGGCATCACTGACCGTCTTAAGCAAGAGATTCTAGGATCACTCAAGGGAGGGGACCAGTCATGCTTCCAGATTCTCCACTGTCACCATAACATTGTTTTTAATTATTTATGTTTTGATTTTGATACATAAGTATTATGTTTAACTTTTACCCCTCCTCTCCCCCATCCAGCTCTTCTCACCCCCTACTATCAAATTTATGACATCTATGATTGTGTGTGTGTGTGTGTGTGTGTGTGTGTGTGTGTAACTTACTGAGGCCATTTAGTGTTGTTTGCATGTGCTTGTGTTTATGGCTGATCACTGAGATTGGATAATAATCTTTCAGGGGGCTCATCTATAGAACAAACTGATTCTCCATCTCTCAGCAGCCATTAATTGCAATTAGCTATTATCATTATAATTATTGGGCCTACAAAACCAATAGTGTCACATGTCCACAATCTCATTGTGGGTACAGATTGTACCTCCAAATTTTATTGTACCTCCCTAACAGCAGACATAAGAGCCAGACAGAGTTGTGAGTAAGGAATATTTGATTGAAGAAATTACCTACTCTATTAATTTATTACTGCCAATGGAAGGTAACCATTTCTCCACAATATTCTTACTTCTCCCACACAGCCAGCTACTGTGATCACTTAAACCTCAACCTCAGATGGGTTGCACACGTGTTCACCTCTGCCTCTCACTAATCACTTTCTTTGAAACCACTAAGACCACCACTCTAACAGAAAGAGTAAGTCATTATGAAGTGAAGGTAATTTGAAAAGTTACCTTTAAGATAATTGTCTTACAACCAAAAGATATGAATACATTGTGCAGCTTTAAAAAAAAGTGCAAAAAATATCTAAGTTCCAGACACTTCCCTAAAGAAATCTAGCCATTCCACAGGTTTGCTTTTTCTACAATGGTATATAAAGACTCCACAAGAAAATATTTATTAAAATTTACTCATAACGTTACCTACATTAAGTATTAGGTATACAAAGATAGGTATTAAACTACCTTTACAGCTTGGATAATGTGTATAAGTTGAAAGTATATGTAGCACCAGGGTCCAGTTCTGGGTAAGACCCTGATGTCTTATCTACCCCAGCAACCTGTGTACCTTCCAGAACTGTGAAAACGAGCCAACAGGGAGAGATTTTTACTGCTGAGTTCATAATTGACTTCTGTTATGTCCTGCAACCAAAGTGTGTGGGATGTTCAACAATAGTGTTAACATCTAGAGCAATGGCAATCACTTGTGTTGATTTGGGAGCCTCTGACACTTCCCTGACCAATAGATTTCAGAGATGTAACTTGTGTCTGGCACTGAAATTTTCATTTAATAACCCATGTGTTTGGGAGCCACATTGTTCACTTATGTGGAGTATCTCTGCCCAAATTCCTTTTTAAAAATAATATGCTTTAATTAGTTTATGAGGTAGCAGGGTTTCTTAAGGGTTCTTTACCATCCTTACTTCTGGTTAGCCTACTCTTTACCTCATATCCCCATCTTCTCTCTCCATTCCCACCCTGACCTTTAGCTCCCAGTATTCCCACCACCACTACCACCACCACCACCACCACCACCACCACCACCACCACCACCACTGTTCTTTCATAGCACGTGTTCCGTCCCCTTTTGTTATGTCCTTTTACTTGGGTTGTAAGATCATGTGTTCACATATAGTTTCTTCACACACACTTCATTTTAGCTAACACTTCTGCTGGTGTTTTCCCGATCCCCACCCATCCAGATCATTTCTTGGATCTTTCTGCCCTCAGTATTTACTCTCTCCTTTTGCATCTCACATATATTCTACTATCCCCCTGCCTTAATGCATCCCCCTACCCACCGCTCCCTTATTAGATTCCTGGCTTTCACATGCTTTCCATGCTCAGCACACAACAGACAAGATTTGGTGCTAGTATCCATAGATGAGAAAGAACATACAGCATTGTGGTGCTGTATTTTTCTGAACATACCCCTTGCCTTGTAAGAAGGTGAACTTTTGGCAGACCTTGCAGCCAAATTAATAACATGCCTTGAAATCAAGACTATGTACTCGATCCTACTGTGTGCTCAGCCTGTTGAATTTTAACTCGCCTTGAAGAGAATGATGTAACCAACCTTACTGTGCCTTGGATTTCCCATGTAATCAGCTTTCACAGCTTAAGCAAAATGCATGGCTTTAATCCTAAATTATGTATTTCTCCATGCCCCAACTCAGAATAATGTATGTTATGGTAATCATTTGCTCAAGAGAGCCAGCAGGTTAAAAGCACCCTTAAACAAAACATGTATCACAAAAATGTTGGAAGCAATGTGTGGATACAGGCTAACATCTTTCTGTGGTCTTGAGTGCTATTCGAGGTTAGTTGGGAGCAGGAGTGCATCTTCTTCCTTTTTAAACTCTGTTGAAGACCTCTGTAAAGAATTCCTCATGTCTTTTCTACATCACATTTTGTGTTCTGTGAATTCAGAGCAAGACCCTCTGTTAAGAACAGACATCAGAGACAGACAGAGATCGCACATACACCATATACAGACAGGCTAGTCACCACAGACTAAAGACAAATGGAAAACAGAGAGATGTGCAGAATGAAACTAGGGCTTGCTCTTGGTCAAACTGATCCAAGAGTAAGTGTCTGTATTCATTCCTTCATGCAACATCAATGCATATTTGGTGACCCTTCTGAGGTTTCATTAATGTGTTAACTCTAGCGTGGCATTTTTTTGTGTCTGGGTGACCTCACTAAATAAAACTTTTTTTCCAGTTCTGTCCATTTTCTTGCCAATTTTATTTCCTTTTTTGTTTGTTTGTTATATCAGGGTGACAGGGTCCGCAGGGCTGCGGGCCAGCCAGCAGCTTGCCGCTTTTACATGCCTGAGCTCTTTCGAGTGGAGCGCATGAAAACAGCAGCTAGCCATCTCCCTCATGGTCCTCTGATCATGTCTCAGCACTGAGGGGTCATCACCTGTGTATGAAACCAGGCTGAAAGATCACAGTCAGTCTTACTTCTGGGGTGAGATGAGAAAGAAAATAAGAACCCAATTCCTTTCTAAAGACCGCCTTCCTGCAGACACTTGTTTTCATGCTTAGCTCCCAGGCAACGACCCTCAAGGATTCTGGTAGATTCCTCCAGAATAACCTTTGGGAGACCAGAGAGGTGAACTACAAGGCCATGAGGTCTAGACAGCATGGACAGGCTGTCACTGACAAACATAAGGTTGCCTGAGGCTTAGGTGGAGCATGTATGTCCCCGTCTCTTCCACGGAGGGAACCTTAGAAGGTCTCTGCTCCTACTGTGCCCCTCCAAACTCAGCTCCTAGCTAAAGATGAGATTATAAACACCTGGGGCTGCGCTGGACTTTTTCTAGCAACTCTTTAACTTCTGTGTGCATGAGAACCACAAGGACTTTATGGAAATGCAGAGTCTAGCTTAGTCCCCAAAGGAAGCTTTCAAATGTTTCTTTCTGTAAGCTACAACACAAAGCCAAGCTTCTTCCACAATCAACAATAAGTACTGTGTATCCAAACTTAGAAAAAAAGAAAGTCCCCAGTGTACCAAGAACTGAAATGCATCCCTGGAAGTCTGAAACTTCTCAGTGAAGCAAGCGTGCAAGAAAATGAAGCCTTGCATCCCAGTGCGAAACTTGGAGCCCACGATTCCTAAATAACACAACACAGAGTAATCCACTCTAGTCAGAGAATATCAAACCATCAGATCACATCCAGGTGTGACTTTTGCCTTCAGCTTGAACAGTGAGGTAAGGAGGGAGTCCACCCTCCCCACCACCACCATGCTCACCTACAGGAGCCCCAACATCTGTTGGTGGGGAAGCCGGACCCTAATTACAGAACATATAATTTCATATGATTTCACCGAAGCCAGGAAGCTTCAAATATAAAAGCATCATGTTCACACCAAACCAAACAATTTCTTAATTCCCCAAGGTGTATGCACATCTCTTCACTGAAATATCCTGAGTGGCTGTCAAGAACAAAATTTGCTAAGACTGTATTTTGCTTTCTATTTAGCTCAGAATTAGAAGCATATGTTTACCACCTCCACACGTGACTAGTTCAGCATGAACTGTTTTCACTTTGTTCTTAGAATGTCTGTCAAAACAACATTTCAAAGCTGACCTGCCAAAAACGAAGGCATGCATGACTTATTTTACTAATTGTGTTTCTTCACAAACTAGCAAATTAGATCATTTCGCTGAAACACAGCCATGCATCTTAACGACAAACTAATGAGACCTTTAGGATGGAGGCACTAAAGGTATCGCTGAGCTTAGGAAGGCAACAGGAATGCAAAACCAGAGCCACCAACTCCCAGAGTTTTTATATCTGAAACGGGGGCTTCTAATGGGGCCTGGGATAGTTCATCACTGGGGTTCTGTCTTTAATGGGGCCACGGCTATCATCAGGTATAATTGCTTTCTAATGACAGTATCTAGGTTGGCCTGTGGAAAGGTGGATGACATGAAAATCAGTCTTGAGTCAGCCAGCAGGTGTTACATACTGAGTGTGGTGCCAGGTATATCTCTGCAGGGGGTGAGAGGTCAGGAAAAGGTGAGAGGTCAAGGGCAATGAAAGCTATCAGAAAATTCAAATGCCATTTAGAGTCATTTAGGAAGACAGATGGCCAAAGTCTGGTCTGAAGCTGCTGCTGCTGGTTTAGAGTGAGTCAAAGAAAGCAGCACTCAGAAGGCAGTGATGATAAGCAGTTCATCCCCCTGCACATGAACCAAGAGGACAAAAAACTGATCATAAACCAGCGCTGTGATGACGTGCTCAGAAGGTCATGATGCATCCCCCTGCCCATGAGCCAAGAAGACAAAAAAATTGAACCATCAAAAAAACAGTGTTGTTATAAGACAAGACAGTGCAGAATTTGCTCCATCTTGTATTCTTGCTGAGGCCATTCCAGGTTTAACTCGAATCGGATCTTCTTGATGGAGAATCCCATGGAAAATCACCCAGCTCTATTCTAGGAACCAAAGATCAGGATGTCCTAGCTAATTTAGCTGCTGTTGAAACTACTTGTTGGTATGAAATCCCTCCAACTATCTTAGCTTCTGTTCAAACTGCTTGCTTCTGTGAAGCCCCCTACAGCGGCTGAGTGAGATGCTAGAGTGTGCTTTCTGAGTTGAAAACCCTGTGTTCTGGATACTCAAGGCTACATACAGGCCCTGAACACTTGAATATGGTCCTAACCAGCTAGAATAAAGGTTTTCCATTGGCTACAAACTGTGTCTGAACGAGTGCGTGTCTCTGTTGTGCTTCCCACAATAGTGTGCATCTCCCACTATCTCTGCGCACCACACCTATATGTAATTCCTCTAGGACCTGCAAAAACCTTCCTTTCGATAGTGTTTTTACATCATAATTTTAGGCACAAATTGAGGCTTAGACAAAAATTAGTATTCCTTACTGAAAGAAGCTTCACCTGTTGGAGTCCTAGAGGCTGCCATTTTCCTCCTTTGAAGATCAAATATCTGCATGAATTTTCTGCCACGTGACTCACGCCATGTCTACAGAAGCAGAATTGAGAAAGGAAGCTGGATTCAAATGTTTCCAATATTCACTTGTGTCAGGTCTTTTGTGACTGGGAGAACCACGTGAAAGAAAGTTTAAAGCCAGACTTATTTTGGCTCACGGGTTTGAAGGTGTCATGTCCATGTCAGCTGGCTCTGTCGTTCATGATGGGCAGAGAGGTAGAATGGAACATTAAGGCCAGAATGGCTGAGGGGGGAAGAGATGCTTCACTCAAAGAGGCCAGAAAGCAAAGAGAAACAGTTCACCAGAGAGTGTTGTAACACCCAATGACATGTTGCTAAGTGATCCATTTTGCCCATTAGGGCCACACCTCCAAAATTTCCCCACACCTCTAATAATGCCATCAAATTATGAATCAGTTAATATACTGACCCACCGATTAAATCAGAACCTTAATGACACAATCACTTTTCTATGATTTGACCCACAGCTAAGAGCAATGCTTCAACACATGAGCATTTGAGTGACGTTAAGGTTCAGTCCATGATGGCATACTATCTCTGAAGTGAGCCTTCCTCAGCACCTTCCATGTGCAGACAGGGCACCATATAAGGTGCTAATAATACTGTGAAAATCATCCTCATGCCCCCACAACCACTGATCCCTGCATCAGGCCTCTTCTGCACAACTCTCCCAGGAGCTACATTTGATTAGTAATCATAAGGGTTCTTAACGTATGGGTTATGACCCCCTTGGGGTTACATATCAGATATTTACATTAGAATTCATAACAGTAGGAAAATTACAGTTATGAAGTAGCAATGAAATATTGGGGAGGGTCACCACAACATAAGGACTTGCACTAAAGCATCACAGCATCAGGAAGGTTGAGAACCGCTGGATTAGACAGATAAAACCCAGCAGTTTCTAGCATGCTCAGGACTTGCTTTTGGCTTTGTACCTGGGGCTTTCACCCTAATGCTGATAGCAGTCATCCTAATCTTCAAACTTTCTCTGCATGTGTCTACAGTCATAAATACACTTGCTGCAGTACACTTAAGAGGAAAGTGATATTTAGTTGAAGTGTTTAATGCAAATGCATAACTAAGCTAGACAGGAAAGGGACCATAGACAGCTGACCTAAGGCTCAACTCATCACATGGGTCATTGGCAAAACAGTGAAATGTCCATGCTGCAAAGAATTTGAACAAAGACTGAGTTAGCTCATTCCTGCATGTGCTTAGAACATTCTACACAGAGAAAAGATTTTTAGTCCTGGAGATCTGAGACTCATATCAGAATGTTCTAATTCTCTAGGAAGTAAGCAAGGATGTCTAAGGTTATTGTAAAAATCAAAATGGTAAGTGGGGAATTTACCATGATGGTGTTATGATTGCCTAAAGAAATCTCTGCCTAGAAGTCACAGGATTAGGTAGAAGTAGAATGAGTTAAAATTTTACTTAAGTGTGCTGATTTCTGACCATTTCTTAAAACCCTTCCTCTTATCTTTCCAAGACAAACACCAGTAAGAAACTGCCGTACAGAAAGATTATTACAGATCTCTGACCAAAGGTCATACTGTAGACCTTGTCTGCAAAGAAAGGAATCTTTTTATTGCTACCTCAAATGCTTTAATTGCTCCAGCAAAACATCTACCTGCAAATGTTTTTTCTTGCAATTTGTGTTCTTATAAACATGTCTAACTATGAAGGAAACTCTTTTTGGTGGGCATGGGACTCAGCAACCACCCTCTGGTGGCCACACCACCAGCACTCAAGAGAGAACGAATACAGATTCCGAAGTCTCCTCTCTGCTTCGTCTTTTTCTCTGTGCCTTGATCCATGTGTGCATGACAGTGAGCGAGTGGGTGAGTGTGTGAGTGTGTGTGTCTGTGTGTCTGTGCATCTTTGCTTTAATGTCATTATTTGGTTTTGTTTTAACCAATTGCGGCTGCTTGATGTGTCTCAGATTTTCCCTGCTGCCAACTGCTGTACTCAAGATTTTCCAGCTTTTTAAATTCTTTAATTGGCAGATAAGCTGAACAAGATCTAGACCCATAGATGATAAAATTAGGATTAAATAATATAGAAAACCTTGAAATACTCATTTATGATATTAATCAACATTTAAATTTTAGAGCTCTTTTATTGTACTTTCCATTTAGCATACAAAATGTTTTAAATGTTTTCATACCCCACATCATTGCCCTTCACTCACACACCCCATTGCCTGCTCTTGCCACTTTTCCTGATGGTTTGTTCCGACCTCTAAAGAGTCTTCTTTTTACATTATGCCAGTGAACATGGAAAAGCAACCAATATCCTGGTCCATCTGCAAAATGAAAAACATATTGAGAGGCCACCTCACCCCAATCAGAATGAATTTCAAGAAGAAAATGAAATAAATGCACAGTGACAGACGCCTAAATGTAGCATAAAAGAAATGTGGGAAAATTAGGAAATTCATACTCAAACTCGAATTCTTACTGGGTTTGAGATACTATATATGGTAGATAGAATGAGCAATCTCGAATTTGGGGAAAACCAAACTCAAAACACCAAAAATTTAAGTTTCCAAGAAGAGTAGGAGAGGAACAAGCTGAAGTGGGTTGGGAAGAATGACGGTGCTCTGAATTAGTCTTTCCACTTCAGATGACACAACTTTGCGAGAAGTGACAGAACTGGCTGCTACTTCCCAGGCCTTCATGGCGTGAGTGATGTAAATAAGACGCAACACAGATCTGCTGTGGGTACCATTCAACAGTGAGAAGGATAACATGGTTCATGTGGACAGTTACCTGGATGAAACTAGAGAATTATGCAGGGTGGGGAAAAAAAAGCCTGTCACCAAAGACTATGGACTGGAAGACACAATTTCTCTAACGTTCTTTAAAGGACAAAACTAGAAAAAGAAATAGAAAACAAGTCTGAAGTGGGGTAGCATGAGGAGGGCAGTGGGTGAGGCTGTACATGGAAGACCTTGTCATAAACACCTCCATTATAGTATTATTCTGTGATGATGGCAATTAGTGTTGCTTTATGGAGTCACCCAAACTAAAAATAAGCATACCAGAAAATCACATTTTGGCATCTTGGCAAAACATAGAGATGCAAATGAAGTTATCACTCTCAGAACAATGTCTAGAGACAAGTTTCCCTCCTCCAATTCATATCATGTTTTATGCTTTTGTCATCAAGGTTTTACCGGCTGGCTCGATTCCAAACAAATGGGTTAAACTGTGTATATGACCGTTTTCTCTCCTTTGACTTCAGGTCTATATAGAACATCTCATCTCCATGAAATTAACTTCATTAGCTCTTTGCAGAGATAAGGTGTCTAACAAAGTCCTTGATAATTGATGATCTATGCAAGTGTGAGCATCCTGTGATTCCAGTTTCTACTGTTCTCAGACAGTGTGGGCTAGCTAATTAAGCCAGAGTCTGCAAGGAGCGAGGTCCTTTGCTCATTACCGATGCTTGTTCTCCCCATTCACTTCCATCACTGAGAGGCCTTGACATCTAAACCAGCCACTGATCATTTCCAACCTTTGTACCTGACTGTGAGACCTCATTAACACAGAGCTTATTGAACTCACTCAGAATGAGCGGAATTACAGAACAGAGATTCTCTGAATAGAGTTATGGATGAATAAATAACGGCTCTACAAAATGACTGTCGAAGGGCCAATATTGTAATAACTAGTAATGATGATAAATCTAAAAAAAGGTGTTTTAGTGTTACATAACAGAAAGTGGCTTGACAAGCAAGCATATGCAGTATCAGGTAAGCAGAGCACAGTATTTTATCGTGCAGAAAATTCTAAAAGGTAAACTTGAAGATCCTGCCAAGTCAGAAGGGACACGGCTGGAAGAGAAGGCTATAAGCCATTCCTCTTCTCGACTGTGAAAGACTCAAAACAAAATATTAAACTGATTCAGCGAGCTAAATCCAAAGCAAATAAATTAGAATACACACGGCCAGTTTGCATTTTTCCTAGAAATTCAAGTTCAGCCTAGCCATTAATTTTTCCCCCCGACACTAACACATATATATTCCTGCAGTGTATACATGTATACAAGGTATTCAGATTCATTTACAAGTATACACCAATGCACACATGTGCAGAAACATACATGTGTACGTGTGTGTACTCAAAGGGTGCTCGCTGGAATTTAATATAAACAAATGAAAGTAAACATATTATTATGAGAAAGTAAACATAACTGAAAACTAAAACAATTCACAATACTAAACAATATAGCTAAGAAAACACTGTTTAGAAACACAAAAGCAATTATTTTAATTCACACATAAATTTGCATATACACTTATGCATGAACATATTTATATGTATGTAGGAGTGTGCATGAATTTACATATATGAATATACTTGCACTTGCATGTTATTTTCATATCAATTCAGGAATTCTGCATTTAAGATTCTGGAAAGACACACTACACTGAAGGTTTGGGGGTGTTGCATGTGATGTGGTGACATGGACCGAGGCCGCCTTTCTTTGTGAGGATCAACAAGATATTTTCCTGCTATAATTTAAAGAGCAGAGGTGTGATAAAAAAAAATACTTCATATTTTATTTTATCTGCATGTAAGTATGTCTCAAGATTCGATAATGAGAAGTGGGAAGTATGGTCAAAAGACCTGCTTGTCTATCATGTCAGTAAATACTACCAAGCTGCTCTGAAGCCTGGGCCAATCTGTCTGCCCAGTGGCCGACAGCACCCGTGTCTGCATAGTGCTGACCAAATCAACTGTGTTCTTCTTGTATTTCCAACTTGGCAAATCTTTCTGGGAAGAAGCCTGGAACGGTTGGGCTGTGTTTTCTACACATCTGTTTCTTCTGGGAAGAATGGCGCCTAGTTTGTGTTCGTATGTGGGTATCTGCTCCTCGCCCTTGGTACCCTGGCCCGTTAGATTCTTATGGTTTCTGTCACATATTTATATTTCCATATATTCTAAACAGCAATAAATTGTATTTGTACATGCTAGCAATATTTAAAAGTTTTTAGTTCATAGATTTGATTTTATGGTGATTTTTGACACATTCAAGCATTCAAATGTCCCATTTGTCCATTTCCTTTACGATTTCCTCATAAAAGGAAAAATTTGCATTCATGATTTAACTGCAAATATCTATTTCTAGGCCTATGTTCAAAATGAATATTTTATTTCTATTTTACAATATATTTGTAAATTTTGGTGATTTTAATTAAGATAGAATTACATCACCCCCCATGCCTTCCCTCCCTCCAACCCCCTCCATCTATCCTCCACTGAATCCCTCCTGTACCCCCCAACCCTCAAGTTGATAGCCTCTTTTTCTTTATTATTGTTACATACACACTTATGCCTCTGTATGTGTATGAATGTTCAAATATATATAAATAAGACCTGCGGAGTCCATTTTTGTTGGTGTGTGTAAATGGCTTCAGGGATGAACAGTCTGCATTAGGTAGCCAATATTTTATTTTTAAATAACATATTAATATACCTTCTTATATTTGTAGCTCAACTTTGCTTTGTTTGTTATATGATATTCCAGGAGCTTATTTTTGTGATTCCTTTGTTACTGGCTCAAGACAATTCCTTTATTATAAATTAATTCAATTTTATGATTAAAAAAAGATTTCCATATTCTCTTTTTTTGTTATCTCGAGTTTAATTGACTGGCAATTCTCTGTATATTCATAGCATAGCAGTTTAATTAATCTGATCTTATAGATAGGCCTTGCTACTTGATATAAAAAATTAAGGCATTTTTGTGTTTTACATGTGTCTTTACTCTTGGAAATATTTTTGGAAAATTTTGTAATTATCAGGATAAATACAAGGCTTTTTTTGAAAACTCACTGATTTTTATAATTACAGCAGATTTATTCTTTTCGCTCCTGAGTTCATGCACATGATACATGCTGAGTCATTCCCGTCTGATTCAGATAACTTTTACACAGTTTAAAAATTTTAGCAAAAGAAATCATTCAACATTCTGTTACGGAATTTCTTTGAGAGGTTTTGCAGGGATTTGGGCGGGCGTTATACATAGGAATATGTATATTTATTATGTTCTCTCCCATCTGGATGGCTGTTGTTTTACAGAACACTTTCTCACTCCTGACGGTCTACCAGTGAGAGTCTCCGGGGTGATGCTGAGAACTTAGCAAACGCTCTGCCATGGGTCACGGGGACTTGGTTACAAAGCCGCTGAGACCTTGCAGAAGGTTCCCAGTTTTTGGCCCGAGGTAGGAGGAGTCTGGGTTTGCAGATTCCACACAGGCTAAAGCTGGAAAAGTAGATGAGTGATGTAGTATCAAAGCAGTTCTCTTGGGGCAGGGCTATGCTTCGAACTCTTTGGTGCTGTTTGAAGACACACGTGTGCTACAAAGGAACATGATGTGGGTTTATGGCAAGCTGTCTCCATCACAATGACTCATGTGCATGAAATCTTCCTATATGTGTTTGTACTCTCCTGCCATGTGATCACAGTGTTCAGCTCACACTATTGTTCATGTGCATGAAGTCTTCCTATATGTGTTTGTACTCTCCTGCCATGTGATCACAATGTTCATCTCACACTATGGTCCATAGCTGTGGTGCATTCCTCTTCAGGATTGTTTTAATAGTCTGTGGTGTAGATCTGTTGTTTGGCATTGACATCCAGACTTGCTCTTAGGGAGAGCTACCTGAACATGACCTTAAATGTATTTTAATTGAAATAGAATTAGATCACTTTTATACTTTCTCTCCTCCCTCCACTGCTCCCAGATTCCCTCTCTTCAACCCTCCCCATGTCCTCTCCACTTAAGTTGATGTCTTTTTCTTTGATTGTTGCTTCATACATATGTGTATCTTTGCATAAATATAAGAACGCAACCTGCTGGATCTGGCAGAGTGGTCAGCCCTGAACCCATAAACACACCTGAATATTTTTAATTCTCAGTAATATCAGCTAAGCTTATTTAAGAAAAGTAACTTCTAGGTCATAGAGAACATTTTTTATAGTTTTAGTCTTTTATTTCTATTTTTACTAAAATATAACTAAAAGCCACAAAATTCATTCATTTAAAATATATGGTTTGTATTGAGGGTGTATATCAGTAGTGAAGTGCTTGCTTTGAACGCACAGGTCTTGTGTTCACTACCCAGCAGAGTGAAACATGCAGTGCACTGGTTTTAGTATGTTCTCAGCCATGTTGTCGCCACTACAGTCAAAGTGAGAAAGTTATAGCCCCTCTGAAAACCACTCTGAAGCCCTCTCCATCAAAGAAAGACGAATTTGCATTCAGTACCTACAGATTTCACTGTTCTAAACATTTCATACACATAGAAACATGATTTGGGGTATTTTGTGACACATTTCTTTCACTTATTTTTAAAATAAATTTCCGTGTGTATATGTGGCAAATGTGTGGCATAAGTGTGTGGTGTAAGAGCCCATGTGTGTGCAGATGAGTGTACGGGTGCACACTTTGGAGCAGAGAGGGAGATGTCAAGTGTATGAATTCTTAATATGCTAAACACCGTCAAATGCACAGATATTCACATTCTAAGCATATTTGTACCAAATTACACCCAGATATCATAAGAGGCCGTATTTTTTCCTTTTATTTTATTTTACAATACCATTCAGTTCTACATATCAGCCACAGATCCCCTTGTTCTCCCCCCTCCTGCCCCCTTGCCTTCCCCCCATCCCAACCCCCCCCCCGTTCCCACTTCCTCCAGGGCAAAGTCTCCCCTGAGGACTGAGATGGACCTGGTAGACTCAGTCCAGGCAGGTCCAGTCCCCTCCTCCCAGACTGAGCCAAGTGTCCCTGCATAAGTCCCAGGTTTCAAACAGCCAACTCATGCAATGAGTCCAAGACCTGGTCCCACTACCTAGTTGCCTCCCAAACAGATCAAGCCAATCAACTGTCTCACCTATTCAGAGGGCCTGATCCAGTTGGGGGCCCTTCAGCCTTTGGTTCATAGTTCATGTGTTTCCATTCATTTGGCTATTTGTCCCTATGCTTTATCCAACCTTGGTTTCAACAATTCTTGCTCATATAAACCCTCCTTTTTCTCACTAATTAGACTCCCAGAGCTCCACCCGGGACCTAGCTGTGGATCTCTGCATCCAGATTCCTCAGTCCTTGGATGGGGTTTCTGGCATGACTATTAGGGTGTTTGGCCATCCCATCACCAAAGGCCATATTAATGTAAATTATTCCCAATGTTACAGATATTTGCCCTTCCCAATTTACATATTCAATGGGGCTAAAATTTTAAATAGGCAACATCCATTTCAAGAATTTTATTTTTCAGTATTTTGATCTTTAAGCAGAAATTTCATGTTTCAATTCATGGCTGCTTCATCTCAAAATTTAAACACAATAACTCATTTTTAAAATTTCCTCCTTGAGTGCATTTTGTTGTGAGATATTATTTTAACTAGCCAAAGATGTGTTACATTTGTTTATGCTGCAGAATACTGCTTTAACTGTGAAAAGGTGTGCTATTTTTGTTTCTGCTGCATTAACCGATGTAAGGATGTGTGTTTAATTATGTAAAGATGTGTTGAATCTGTTTCACCTTACATACCAATGGCACCTGATTGATCTAGTAAAAAGCTGAATGGCCTGGTACATTTTGGCACCAACATGGGGCTGGTATTTCCACATAGAACCTGAAAAAGCTTTAAAAACAAAACAAAACAAACAAAAATGGGCACAGCTCCTGTGAGAGTCTCTGCCAAACAGCAAGCCCTTGAGAAGCTGGTATGTTAAATAGAAACAAAAATAAGAACGCTTGCCATAGTGTGGGACCCCCCTTTCCTGGAGCTGGGAAGTTGAAAAGTATTTCCCGTCCAAGGAGCCTCTGAGCCCAGCCCTTAGGCTTGGCTTCCGTGAATGAGGAGGGAGTGGAGCCAGCCTCCAAGGCCGCAGCAAAGGAACCAGCTGTAGCTTAGGAGTTTTTTGCTTGTGCAGACAAAAAAAAAAAAAAAAAAAAAAAAAAAAAAAAAAAAAAAAAAAAAAAAAAAAAAAAAAAAGGCTGGGGATAGGCAATAAAGCGGTTCAGATGGGAAAACAAAACAAAACAAAAAACCTCTGAACCGTGTGTTTACAAATGTACCAGGCTTTTTCTTTGGGGCCACCAGCCAGCTCCCCAGTCATGACACAGAGACTTGTTAGTTTTGAATGCTCAGCCTATAGTAAGCATGTAGCTCTTTTAACTTAAATTAACCCGTTTCCCTTTATCTGCTTCTTGGCTCAGGGGCTTTTTACCTTTTCTTTCTTGCTCTCTTTATGTCTGGCCGATTGGCAGCCACCTGGCTTCTGGCCTTGGGCGTCTCCTCTGTTTCTCTTCTCTCCTTCTCCCTTCTCTCCTATTTTAGTGTAGATTTCTCCTCCTGCAGATGTAATAGTCTTATTAAATAAGAAACACAGAGCCAAATGTAGAATCTTGTAAAAGCCCAAGAGGTCAGAGCAGTAGCTAAGAGCTGAGACTAAAACCACCTTCTTATCACCCACTGCTGCTGCCATCCTTCCCCTCAGAAAGAGACCTACTTCCTGTGTGTCTGTCTTTTTATTGACTTTCTGTTCTGCCTTCTCATTGGTTGTGAACCCAACCACATGACCTTCTCATCACTGCCTGTCTATACAGACCTCTAGGTCTTCTATGGTTGGTATTGAGATTAAAGGTGTGTGTCTCCATGCTGGTGGTATCCTTGAACACACAGAGATCTGCCTGTCATGTGATTGGGATTAAGGGCATGTGCTACCACCACTGCCAGACTTCTGCTATGGATTGCTATTAGCAATGACCCCCAGGCACTTTTATTTATTAACATACAAATAAAATCACATTTCAGCACAAATAAAATATCACCATATCCTCCTATTTATTCTCCCTGCCTATCAGTCCTACCTATCTCTCTCCTGCCTAGCTATTGGCCATTCAGCTCTTTCTTAAACCAATCAGGTGCCTTAGGCAGGTAAGGTGAAACAGATGCAGCACATCTTTACAAAATTAAACACACATCCTTACATCGTTAAACAAATGCAGTATAAACAAAGGTAACACACCTTTGCCTAGTTAAAATAATATTCCACAACAAAACTTATCCTTTGAAAAGCCAACAAGAATTTCATTGTATTTGGTAGAAAATTATGTACTGAGTTGCTCAGGGATGTTTGTAATTGTAGGACCTACAGACTCAAACAAAAGGCATAATATCTTACCATGCTATTTCTAACATTTCTGAAGATTTACCATGTTTACATTCCTTCATTTTTTACACTAGATGTGAACTATTACTCCTGGGTAGTTCTTCCTATTATCTTCCCAGCACAGGAAGCTGTCTTTATTTGCCAAACTCCAATGTCCACTTTCCATCCCAGAAGGAGCTCTTGACAGCTGATTTCAAGGGTGGAATAATTTAGTTATTTTGGTACAGTGTTTCCTGTGGTTCTCTAGCCCACAGCAGATGCACCAGGTGACACACGCAGTGTGAAGACACAACATTCACCTTGTCTATGAGGGCAGCTTCCCTGACCACCTGTGTTTGTAGGGATGCCAGTCAAGTTCCAAGACTTGTCCCTCCATCACTGCGACATGAAAATGTGGATGCCTTGGAATTCACTGGTCCTGCATTATTCTCATATGTGAGTTTCTTAGGGGCAGGAACAGCCTGAGAAGCCAGATCTGAGGCCTGGAAAATACATCTTACCACTGATGGACAGGAGGCAGTTGTGAAGAAACACAGGCGTGGAAATCCAAGTATTTATTGCTTTATTAGTTTGTTTACTGTGTTGGATCTGGGGTCTTAAATAATGGGGGACAGACCACCAAAGTCTATTAAACCAGAAGCAAACTTTATTCCAGAAAAATTAAAAATTAAAAAAAAAAAGCACCACGGGGCACAAAAACTTATCAGCTAGCTGAGAACACAACCAATGTTGGAATTCTGAGGCTGTGGCAATGGAGGTGGGTACTGGCCCCCTTTTGTAGTATCAGGCACGGGATGCATGCTAGAAACAACTCTTAAAAGTTAACTTTGGTCCAGGCAGTTGTTGGCTATAAGGGGCAAGGGGAGTTAAGAGTTTGGCTGTTGGCAGAGGAGCTGACGTAAGCAGACAGCCACTGTTAGCAGTTAACCTTTAGAGCTGGTGATTGTCAGTTTTTATCTCTTCAGCTTATAATTTTATATTTCTATATTCCTGGACCCTTCAACAGGACTCTGAGCTTCTTCGGAGAAGACTGGTGTGGAAGAGAGGGCTGAGTGAGAGCGAACGGGCAGGTGAGAGAGGAGGGACCTTGGCCGTGGTCATAAGGTTTCTAGCAGTGACTCTCACTCTCATGAGTGTCTGCCGGCTGAGCAGCTACACACGTCCCACTCGGGTTCCATTTCCTACTTTTTCCCGTCTTCGTTCATGCGTTTGTGTAAGGGCCCTCCACACTGTTCACCACCAAGCCACTCCGTCTCTGAAGCAGCGGTGCAGACACAAGCAGAGGTAGAGATAGAGGAGGTCACCTTCTCGTGCTGCCATGTATTTTCTTGTTGGCAGGCAGGAGGCTGGGCACGTTTTCCAGCAGACCGTAATGTGATAGCATCTCCTGCTGAAACTTGCCAAGTCATACCTTCATCGTTGTTTGTCACGCTGCCTGTCACATACAATGCCTCGAGCCCTGCCTCGTGCTGATACTTAATGAGTGATACAATGACAGTTGGTGTCTTTGTTATTTCCACTGTAGCAGACATTAATCCACGCAGAGCTGTGTTGTCTTTGTCGGGCTACTTAGCTTGCAGACACAGTCTGCTCTGATTGATAAGGGATGATCACCCCGTGCGTTTTTTGACTGCAGTAATAAATCTCCTAAAGGTGAGTAGGTGGTAGGGTAGGGGGATGCTGCAGAAGGATGACTTACATCCTTCTGATGGGGGCTGGCAAGATCCAATAAGGATACCCAGTGGACAGTTTAATGGAAAGAAAACTCTACTCAGTGTCATACACAAGCCTGTGCCTAAATTAAAGAACTACCTGCTTTCTTCCTCTGACATCGTGTCAGCATGGAACCCTCTTTCTGTCGGCAGAATGAAGTTAATCCCAGCAGCAGTCTCCTCTCTGTGAGGAGTCTCCACCCACTGCCTTCTCCTGGATGTCTACCCTGCTGCCCATCTGCTGTGTCTTAGTGATTAGCCATGACCAGGCCCCCACTGTGGTGACACACTTTTTCAATAAGAAAGGGCTATGCTAAGATAAAGGTCATCCCTGTGACAGGTCTGGAAGACAGACACAGAGCTAAGAAAGGAAATAGAATAGTTAAAGAGGCTGTCCACCATACACGTGTTGCTTTGCATTCTTTGGAAAAGCAGAAATTAACCTCTCCAGAGGAAACCCAGAGGATTGGTGTAAACACAGGGAAGACTGCTGGTGTTTATGAAAGATGACTGTTAGGCTCAGAATGGAATGGAAAGAACTCTTGAGAAGGGAAGACAGACGCCTCACTCAGTCAGGGTCCTGCTTTGCTGGCTGTGTGAGTCTCTGATCCCACAACTCCAGAGAGGGGCCGGCTGCATCAGCAAACAGCACAGTCCTTGGGATCATCCAGATTTACTCACACAAAAGGGAGGGATGAACAGGCCAGGATCTCCTTCAGGTGGGTGCTGGGTAGGCCATGCTCTGGGTGGTGAGAATCAAACCTGTGTTCTGCAGAAGAGCGGCAAATGCTCTTAAACTTTGAGCCATCTCTAAAGCCCCTAAACAGGATTTTGCAGAACTTTAGTAAAATCTTACGTCTAGGAAGACATCTACTGCATTGCTTGTATATGTTCCAAATAATTTGTCCCATGAATAAACACAATGGAAGATACAATTATCACTAAAAACTCAAGAAAAGTCATTTTAAAGACAAAGGATTTTTTTAAATAATTTAAGTCACACTTACATACATACACACATACATATATACACATCACTTTCACTCATTGGAAACCTAGAAAAATGTAAATATTCACTTCATGTCAGGAGTTACCTATACATTTATGATTTTTTTTTTTGCCAGTTTTGACCCATTTTCCAATGCACTTAGTCTATGGTAACAGCAACGTTTATTATAAAACCAAGAGGAGCTGTGGGGATGGTTATTATTTGTCAAAAAAGACAACCACTGGAGAAAACAAGAGCATATGGCAGCCTTCATGGTGTAGAAGTCACAGAACCATCACAGTGGGGAGACAATGCCTGTTCACTGGCTGCCTGGCCTCGGGGTTAGCATCCTCCCGACCCCCATTCACCCTTGGGAGGCATTCTGATGGCCAAGTGGTCTCAGGACTTCAGCTGCTGTGCACTGAATACCCAGGTCATTGTTTCCTCCTTCACGTCTAAGTAGGCATTGGTTACGAATTACTCGGAAGGAAGAGAGTAATTCAGAGGTGACTGAGTCAGAGAAGAGTCCATAGCACACCTGCTTCCCGCTTCCCTGCTCAGTCCATGTGTCCTGCCCTCAGTCTGTGTGTCCTGTGTTGAGTGTTTGCAGGTTATGTTGCTTACAAATTGATATTCCATTTTACTTTTGCTTATCTGATTAAAAGTTACTTATGACAGAATTATTACCCAAATGCAAAACCTTCCCAAGTATGCTAAGTGATGTTTAGGACACAATTGTCATCCAGATTTCCTAACAAGTGAGGAAATAGAGAGCTATAGTGTGCTGATCGTCTCCCTGCAGTCAGAAAGTCTCTCTCCGAAGAATTGTCATTCATCTGCCTCAGTCACTTTCCAATTTCTTTCTTGAATTTCCCACTGATCCCTTGCTTTCTGTGACTGATAAAAATTTCTAAATATAGAAGGTGTGAAAGAAAAAGATAAATATGACAATTCTTATCACCTGTGTTTCCACTGAAGGCAAACACTCATTCAAAGCTAGTATACAGTGATACCAGAAGTACAAGTGGATACTGCTTTTTCCGGCATGCTCCTCTTCCTTATTCATGAAATCCAAGGAGAACAAAAAAAAAAAAAAAAAGTCAACTTGCAACCTAGAAAACACAGAACAGACCAGATTAGGAAGCTATAATTCAAGAACGAAAAGTACAAACTAGGAAAACAAATTCCTTTAAAATTATGTAAATTCGCCAGGCAGTGGTGGCGCACACCTTTAATCCCAGCACTTGGAAGGCAGAGGCAGGTGGATCTCTGAGTTTCAGGCCAGACTGGTCTACAGAGGGAGTTCCAGGACAGCCAGGCCTCCCAGAGAAACCATGTCTCAAAAATAAAATAAAATATGTAAATATTTAAACTTTTAAGTTCTGGATCAGTTCTGAGTGTATTTGAAGTACACAGTAGTAAAGACTGTGTGACAAAATCTAGCATGTAAGTTATGAGACCATTGTCAACTATGTGAAGATTGATGACCAGACCATCTGAAGGTGGAGATGGTCAACAGTGCACAGGCAGAGCCGCCCAGAGATTTTCTGAGCCCTCGTGTTTTCTGAAGCAGTTCATGGGATGCCAACAGGAACAGATTTCAAGACACGCAGCTGCACTGGCATCATACAAATGAGATCCCTGTGTGTTACCTGGAGGCTTCTGCTCGCATCTCCATTGACCACCACCCTCCGTCGGTCTGCTCCCATGGGCTGTCCACTCTTGCATGCAGTGGTGTCAACTACTGGTGGTGGTGGCCACCATCACCATGGCTCTAGCTTCTTCACTGGGTTATTTTTTTCTATGACTCTACTGCAACAAGTCAAAACAAACCTGGGAACTTAAAACAGTGCAAATTCATTTTCTTTCTCTTCTGGTGGAACAGGAAAGTGATGTATACAACAAAAATGGGGAGATGTTCTGGCTAGTTTTTGTCAACTTGGCAGAAATCTAGACATATCTGGAAAAGAGGGTATCTTAATTGAGAAAATGCCTCTGTAGGATTGTCCTGTGGCAAGTCTGTGGGCTATTGTCTTGATTAATGATTACTGTGGAAGGGCCCGGATCATTACAGGTGGTGCCATGCCTGGACAGGTAGCCCTGAGTAGATAAGAAAGCCACAAAGAAGAAGCGAGTGAACAGCATTCCTTCATGGTCTTTGCTTCAGGTCTGGCATCCAAGTTCCTGCTTGAGTTCCTGCCCTGACTTCTCTTCATTATGAACTGTAAGCTGTAAAATGAAACCCCTTTCTTCCTAAGTTGCTTTCAGTCATGGTCTTTATCACAGCAATTAAAAAAACAACTGAGACACATATTTTCTGAAGAATTAAATATTTTACAAGTAATTAGTTGCGTGTAAAATGTCAACATGTGTGCCATGTAATATTGAAAGAAGAGACCAAAACTATGTGAACTCTTGATTCCTAATGCTCAGAGCTTATTTATAATAATATGTGAATTAGAGAAGCAGCTGTGTAGCTCTGGGAAGGTCTTTTTCTCTAAATGTATTCAACTACAAAAATGTGATTTTTTTAAAGTTTTTCTTTCAACCTAGAAAGCTAAATTTAATTTCTTTTTTCAGAGGCTGGGGCTGCTTAAATAGGGAAAATTACCCCCTCATTCTACCTGTCTGTTTCTTTTTCACTGGGATGACCACTGGCTCCTACTCTATTTAATAAACAGTAAAATCCATTACTGTGTCTCTACCACATAGGGCTGCGTTCACAATAGGAGCAGAGAGCAGTACCCTTTATGATGCTCACTGTCTTTAATTCCCACAGTGTCCAGAGGTACAAGTTTCCTTTATATTTTTAATATTTTTATTTATTCTTGGATAATTTCACACATGTGTACAACTCATATTTATAGTATTCACTGCCCCTCTGAGTCTCCCTCAATGCTTAACACACGCACCTCCAACCTTTGGAGTCCTTCATGATGTTTTATAACCTACTGTCTTAGTTACTCTTCTATTGCTGTGAAGAGAGACCATGACCAAGGCTATTATAAAAGAAAGCATTTGATTGGCTTGCTTATAGCTTCAGAGTGTGGATCCACGATCATCATGGTGGGGAGCATGGCAGCTGGCAGGCAGGTGTAGCACTGGTCCAGTAGCTGAGGGCTCACATTTGATCTGCAAGTCGGATGCAGAGAGAAAGAGACAGAGCCAGGGATGCGCTTTGGAAACACCAAAGTTCTGCTAACTGGAGGACCAGGCCTCCAAACATAGGAGCCTCTGGGGACAATTCTCATTCAAACCATCATGCCTCCTCAGTCCAGTTAGCATGGGCAGCCTACCAGTGGTCACAGTGACTTTCCTTCCCCTAGCAGCCATCAGTTGCCAAAAGTTCCTCGGTTAGGGATGGGACCTCCAAAGCTGCTGCCCCATCCAGGCTAGAAATTTAACTGGCTCATTCTCATGCAGGTCTTGAGCTGAGATCTTTAGCTGCTGTGAGCTTCTGATTGAACAGCCTCTCGTGTCCTGAAGACAGCATTTCACACAACTCCTCACCATCCTCCAGCTCTTACAGTCTTTCTGTGCCCTCTTCCACAGTGTCCCCTGCCCTCTGTGGGGGTCAACCAGGTGCCCCATTTAAGGCTGAGCACTCAGCAGTTGGTTATTCTCAGTACTTGAACCATTATGAGCAGAAAGAAGCTTCTCTGATCCAAGCTGAGAGCAACACTGATCTATAAGAATAGATATAAATATTTAAAAGGCAGTTTGGCAATGAGTCTGTTTAGGAGCTAACTGTAGTGGTTTTCCTGACCCCTGGCCTTGTGACCTCTCCAACCATGAATTTTGAATAGGTTTTTAAGTCTAGACATGGATTCCCTTATGTGTAATAGCCCTCATATCCAATTATGAAATGACTGGCTACTTCCATAAATATCCCCTGCTATTGCACCTATGGGCGTGTCTTGCCTGGCAGGTCAGTATCACCGTATGCCGAGTCCACCAGTGGGTAAGTCAGATGATGCCTTTTCTTCTCCAGGGACTGGCACAGCACCTTTGACACCAGGGAAGCTAGCAAGCAGGGAGCACGTTTCCAGGTCATTTCTAGATTGACTTCTCTATGTCCTGCTGCAGAGGCTTAGAGAAGCTTCATCACACCCTCCCACGATTCACAAACACAAACCATTGGTGAGCACCATCAAGACTGGCAATCCAATGGCCAATCCAAATGGCTCCCAGTGAGCCACAGTGGACCAGTGATGAAGCTCACTGTTATGGCAATGGCCCGAGAGGAGCAGTGAATCATTCTTCAGGCAGGGAAGACATAATCGTATGTCTAACAGGATTAGGAACTTCATGACATGAGGAAGTATAATCTGAGCCTCATAAATCGACTTCATTTCTTTTGTTATGCTAGAAATGAGACAAACCAGTGCTTCATTGGCAAAAACCAGATTTTTGTCATTGTTTTGAGTGAAAGCCTTCTACTGAAGTCACCACAGTTCCAAAGGGAAGAGGACATTTTTGCCTGCCGTTAGTTTTATCTCTAGTAAATTTTAATTTACTCAGTGAAAGAGACAGGAAATGAGTTCACGTCGTTCCTAATTTTCCAGGACTCATAATTTAATACATTTGCTTAAAATTAGGAAAGAAATGCTGACAAGCTTTGGCTTAACTGATACTACCCACCAGGGAAACGGTGATTAGTTTATAGGCCCCTATGGCAGGTATTAGGATTAGATATGGGGAACGCATGACAGGAAGACTTACTCATTGTAACCTTCCTGTCACAGCTCACCGGGAGGTTAAAAATGAATCTCTACCACCTCACTCAGTTCAGCTACTTTTAAAACTCTCTTTCTAGTTACACATGATAATAGCTAGAAAGAGACAAAGGCCTTTGTTAGGGGGTGGGGGGTTTACCCTTGCCTTTAGCTTAACTTTTAATACAGACACTCCAGATTTGCTGGGTGCTGCTAATGCGCTCCTGAGATCAAACGCACCACATGCTTGAAATGCACAACCTATATCACAAAGCCATTATGCAAAACTCAAGAGTGATTATCAACAAAATACACAGATTTCAAACTGCACAGCAATTGGAGAATGCGGAAGCTACAAGAGATTGCAAAGAAACGCAAACGGAACTGGTTTATGGTTCTCAGCCTCTCCTGCCTGTAAAAATGCTGCCTTCATAAACACAGAAGCTGAAAACTGCAGTTTGCATAACTGCCTCTTGTCAGGTTTTCTGGTTCTCACTCTACCTCTTTTTAAACACCCTGCATCCCTGGAAAGAAACATATAATTCAAACGTTATTTTAGAGTATGCTACAAAACTCCAGGGAGCCAGGCTGTCTTTTCAGCTCTCCTCCTACCAAGGCCAGCTCTGCCAAATCATCCACACCCCACAGTGTGGCTGATCCCCAGGGAAGGAGTCACACTGCATTTGCAACGCATTCCTAGAAATAACTCAATGTCCAGCAGGGAGCACCATGGTGCTCAGTAAACCTTGGTGTCCTGGGAGAAAAGCTGCACTTTTCCTGCATCTGTCCTAACAGAGTGCCTCAAACTGAGCACCTAAGACAGCAAGAGATTATTATAGCCTTAGTCTGGAGGCTTCAAGTCCAATGTCAAGGTGTCAGCAGGCTCGCGTTCCTCGGAATCCTTTCCTGCTTCCTTTCTCCCATTGCAGGGCTGCTGTCCGCCTTGGTACTCGCCAGCTAGCAACTTCACTCTCCAGTTATCATCACACATGCTCGCTTTATCTCAGTGTGTGTGTGTGTGTGTGTGTGTGTGTGTGTGTGTGTGTGTGTGTGTGTGTGTGCAGTAATGTTTCTCCTCTTATAAGGATACTTACTTATATCAGCTTCAGGCTCTCTCTAATGACCTCACTGAAACTTAAATGCATTTTCAAAGGCTGTTTCCAAACAAAGTGATGTTTAATGTTACTGGGGTTTGATTTTTCAACATTTCTTTTTGTTGAATACAATTCAACCTGAAATACAAGGCACTCTGTATCATTATTTTTATAAGACCCTTTGCATCTGAATGTGCTCAGCACCTACTATACACAGTAAATGATGGCTCATGCCAGATCTATAAATTACTTAAAGGTATGAATCTTTGATAACTAAAATGCAAAGGGAATGTAGTCTGTGCTGTCCACGTTCCAGCTCCTATCACCCACACCCCAGTTGCACTAGGGCAGCAGGGCAGGTTACTGACAGATGGAATAAAGCACAGGAAGCAATGTGTGCACCATCATGTGAGAAACTAACAAACTTAACACAAGACCAAATGGCCCATCACAGATTGCCTAGACAGACTGCGTCTCTCTCCTGGAAAGCTGTGTGGGTCTGACCCCCTTCTCATGGTACCTTACTAGAATACTGTAGGCAGAGTCTCCCCATCTTTCTCTACTCTTCCCTCTCCCATCTCTCTCTGCTCTCTTCTTTCCCTTCCACCACACATTTCAGCCAAAAGTCCCAACACCATTTACCTCCATGATGCTTCTGAGGTCCAGTGGTGGCCAGCTGGGCTAAGGAGTATTGTCCTCTCCAAAGCCCCTGTATTCCACCTAATTACTACAGGGAGAGAGATTCTTTAGGTTAGACTACAGTAGCAATGCCATCAGTAGCTTCTGGTTCTCTATGCAGGCCTTGTTGGAAGACCACATCCTAACACCTTTTTCCTTAACTCCTTATCTTGGCAAAAGGCATTTCAGGGACATGGTGCTAAGTGTTCTTCTTCCAGGATCACCTCTGGGTCCTCACAAACCTGTTCAGTTTGCTCTCAGATACCACCCAGGTCTGCTTACTCAAAGTTGGCACAAACATAGTGAACTGGTCCATCCCACACCAATTGTGAGTCAGGAAAATGGCCCCTTGTTTAATGGCCATGCTGATGGAGGCATTCTCTCATTTGAGGTTCCTTTTCCCAGATAAGTCTATCTAGGATCAAGGTGACAAGAACTGACCAGGATGGAAGTTAAAGCAGAAACATGGAGCTGGGAACTGAAGCAGGAACAGTGGAGAATGCTGCTTATTATCTTGCTTCCCATGGCTTGCTCAGGCTGCTTTCTTACACAACTCAGGACTGCCTGCCCAGGGGTGGCACCATCTATCATGGCTGGGATTTCCACATCAATTATCAATCAAGAAAATACCCAAGTGATGCACCCAGGCCAATCTCATGGAGACAATACCTCAGTTGAGTTTCTCTCTACCACTTTGTGATGATTCTACTTCATGTCAATGTGACAAAAACTAACAGGCATGGTGTCCGAGCAGAGGAAAGTCTCTAGAGCCATGGCCTCCATTTCTTGGGATGATGGATACAGTCTTTCCAGATTCCCTCAAAGAAAGTCTATAACCACACAACAATTTTTTGTTATCTCCACTGCAAAAGACTGTTAGTGGGATGTACTTCAGATGATGGATTTTGGAATGTATGATTCACCTTATTAACACAGTTGATGAAAGCATCATATAAATTACAACACCGTCTAAAGTTCAGAATGTACCATACTTTAGAATTAAGGAATTGGGGAGACTGCTAGGAAATATGAGATCAATTCTGTGACAAGCAAGAAACATGAGGACTAGGCTAATACATGCATCAAAAATTAAAACATGAAGTTAAAATGAGTAAGGTCTTGTAGCCCTAAAAAGAAGAGCTAAAAAAAAGTTGGTGTTTATATATCAAAATAGTTTAATTAAAATAACACCTAGCAATTGCTAGATATAATTTGGCCTCTCTATGGCAATTCTTGGATTTTAAGTGGCCTGCATGACTATGTTGGCTGTACACATTTAAATACAAGTTTTCTAATGAAATAAGAATTAAGATAGGATTATGTTTAAAGATGAGGTTAGTAGGCCTTTAAGCATTAGTTACTTACACACTTTAATTCTGGGACACTACACTTGAAGATTACTGATGACCAAGAGGATGAGAAACAGTCTATGAAAGTCTCAGGGGTGACAAATAATTCTCACATTTTCACAGAATCTCCTTTCTTTGGATCCTGGAGATGCTGTAGAATGTGGTTTCCAGGTGACCATAAACAGGGCATGGCCATGAACCTTCCGGGAGTTCTGATTCCAAAGGCAACTGAGCTGACCATCTGGGCCAGTAGTTGCCAGCCCCTCAAGGCTTCATACGCTGGGGTCTTTCACATCTACAGCTCTTGGTGAGTGAAGTTCTGATAGTTCATCTCGACTGCCTCCCTGATTGCATTAAGAGGAGCAGACATGATAAAGCACTGCTGTGCATGTGTCTCTGGGATGTCCCAGAGACGCACGACCAGGGCTCTGGATCAAGCAGTACTGTTTGTTTATTGAGTGTGTGTGTGTGTGTGTGTGTGTGTGTGTGTGTGTGTGTGTGTGTGTGTGTGTGTGTCTGGGTACATGTGGATACAGGTTTGCATTCCATGTATGTATGTGTTTGTGTGTATGTTCACATGTGCATACAGGAATTAGATCACTGTTTACGTATCTTGGGGGACATATTTTTCCCTGGTACCTTCCTGTTACTGCTCCACCCTGCTTCCTGTTACTGCTCCACCCTGCTTCCTGTTACTGCTCCACCCTGCTTCCTGTTACTGCTCCACCCTGCTTCCTGTTACTGCTTCACCCTGCTTCCTGTTACTGTTCTACCCTGCTTCCTGTTACTGCTCCACCCTGCTTCCTGTTACTGCTTCACCCTGCTTCCTGTTACTGCTCTACCCTGCTTCCTGTTACGGCTCCACTCTGCTTCCTGTTACTGCTTCACCCTGCTTCCTGTTACTGTTCCACTCTGTTTCCTGTTACTGCTGCACCCTGCTTCCTGGCTGCCATGGCATGAGCTGCTCTGTTCACTATGTCCTCCTTACCATGATGAGCGAAGCCTCTGAAACATTTCCTCCCTGAAGTTCTTTCTGACAGTAGTTTGGTTACAGTGAAGAAAATCTGAGTAACACAAAGATACAACTAGACTTTGTAAATCCTAAATTTATGACACAATGTTGCAGATAAATGTGGGATATATGCATACTGTTCCCAAAATACATGATTTTTTTCTTATGGAAACTGGCTTAGAAATGCAGGGTGGGGTATAAGGAAAGACCAATAAAAGAGATCATTAAACATAGTAATCCCCTTCTCTCTCTCTCTCTCTCTCTCTCTCTCTCTCTCTCTCTCTCTCTCTCTCTCTTCTCAAGACATGGTTTCTCTGTGTAGCTTTGCACCTTTCCTGGATCTCACACTGTAGACCAGGATGGCCTCAAACTCACAAAGATCCATCTGCCTCCCAAGTGCTGGGATTAAAGGTGTGCACCACCACCACCACCACCACCACCACCACCACCACCACCACCACCCAGCTAATACCCTTCTCTTAAGAGAGGCCCAGAGCCCCTGAACAAAGATGGAAAACAAAGACCACAGTGTAGTTGGAAGGTTTCCAATGTCCTGCCCAGCCCACATGGTCCAGACAAATCTCTCCCACTCGTGTTCCCCAAGTAAACATACAGAGGCTTAACATTATTTATAACTGCTCAGCCATTAGCTGGGGCTTGTTACTGACTAGCTCTTACACTTAAAATTAATCCATAATTCTTATCTATGTTTAGCCACATGCTTGGTACGTTTCTCCATTCTGCTTTCACATTTCTTCCTCTGTGTCTGGCTGGCGATGCCTGCCTCAGCCCTTCCTCTTCCCAGAATTCCTTGTCTGACTACCCTGCCTATACTTCCTGCCTTGCTACTGGCCAATCAGCATTTAATTTATCAACCAATCAGAGCAACACATATTCACAGCACACAGAATGACATTCCACAGCATACAGCTGAAATTTCTCACACTTCTCCAAATATTCCAGTCAGTAGAATCTAGAAAACTATAAGCAAAAAGTGGAATAAAAGGTGCTGATAATGATATGGCCATTGTGTTAGAGGGTTTTCTGTATGTATTGGGAATCACAGTAAGTTATAAAAGAAATGATAAACAAATGATAAGCATAATGTATCAGTAAAGAATAAGAATGTAGACTTTCTGAGAGACAAGCCATTCTCCACAGAAAGTTTCAAAGATGTCACCAAGACTACAGTATTTAATTTCAGAAAGGCCAAAGTTCTCATCATCAACTAAACTTGGTATTTATTGATGACCGACTTAGAGATCTGCCTGGGTCTCTCGGGTCCCAAGCTTTGTCTCCCAAATATAGATTCACACATTCCCAACCCATGGATTCCACTTCTGGTAAACAACAAGCTCTGTGGTAAACATTGCCTCTAGGCAGAGCACACAGTATCTAATCAAAACTTGATGGATATGTTCATGTTTGGAACTATTTTTAAAATGAAAAACATATTGACTTCAATCTAGGAACAATGCTTTTTACTTCTGTCTCTCATTAATTAGGAAATAGGAAAATTCCATTCAATGGACAACCCAGAATCTGCACTGAGCTGTACTCACACAGAAAAGGGATGGGGCTGTTTTCACCCCAGGGTGATCCTGAGGCTCCAAACCCAAGAGGTAAGTTTCTAAGTAGAACTGCTCCAGTGGGAAGCCTGTCATGGTATCTCTCCCAAGGACAGTGAGTCCTGACTTCAGACATGTGGAAAATAAACATTGCTTTGGCTCTTTAACCAGCACCATGGAGTTTGTGTCTGCATCTTTCTCTTCCTTTCCCTAGTGACCAGCAACTGCTCCCCAGGTCCATTATGGCCATGACCCCTGGAAAGAAAACTGGAGAGGAACACTGAGGATCTTCAGCAAAGTGTCAGCATTTATTGAGTGACTGTGGTAGATTCACTGTGTTACTTGTGTTATTCTCTGGCCTGTGTTCTAGAAGTAAGCACTTTTAACAACATTAACAGGCAGTCAAAGCAAAGATGACACTGGAAAAAGTTAAACAGCCATGGAAGACTTTATCCATGTCCACTGTAGTAACAACCAGAGTGTAGTTTGAACTTAACTCTGCTGGAAGAAAAGCCAGCAGAAACTTTAGTAGCTTCAGTCAAGCAGAACGTGAGCCATCTGTGTTTTCTAATTGGGTATCTTCAAAAGAAAAGTCAGCTTTCTCTGACCTTCCTGTGCAAAGGTAGCTCCGCCAGAAGCAAGGTGCTTTGCTGAACTTTGGTTCCCACTCTTTGAAGACACTGGAAGACAAGGCCCTGCGTTCACCTTTTCATTATATTCCAGAAGGTGAATCCCAAGTTCTAGAGAGACATTCTTCAGCTGTAGAACTGATGAGATCCATTTTATCAAATTACATTTCAAAGTGGTGTAGAAATAATTTATAATTTGATTTTAAAGCACACGCGCTAAGGAAATGTAAATCAGGAGCCCAGGGAGGGGACAAAGCTCCCTACAGGTTGGTGCAGGGGGTGGAGAGATTTGAAGGCTGTCTTCATCGTCAGTGATGCATTCTAGCTCTCTACGGTGCTAGGGATTTCCCTTTCTGCACTGAGTGATCACTCTAATTAGAAGAAGACTTCAGTTGGTCTTTTCCCCTCAGAACAGAGAGTGGCATGTCTAGTATATAATAGCAAAGAGGAGATATGTTGATGTATATGCAGGAATGCAATTCATATGTAATATATTTTCTATTATACAGAACACACACATACACACACACACATATTCATGAATGCATGCATCTATCTATCATCCATATCTCCTATCACCATCAATCCAAGAATTACCCAGGCAAGACTAAGAATAAGCCAGGTACCTAGCATTGGTCCTGTTTTAGCCTCCTCCTCATCTGCTCCCTAAAGAGGCCAAAGCCATATGATAGCAAAATCAGTATTGGTTACTTCTAAGCTTTTCCCAATATGTCTATTTTCCTTCACTTTCTTTAAGCTTCTAGAAAGATTTCCAATGCTGCCTTGGTGAAAATATCTGGGCAGATGTCAATGGCACAGCCATGCACAGCAATTATAAAATACAGGATAACTACTGCTTAACTTGGTAGGTGGCAATAAAAACTGAGGGATATAAAAAAGGGAAGAGCCTACATGTGTGAAAAGTTTGCAAAGTCACATAGAAAAGGTAGTGCCATGAATATGCTATATATAAATAATCTGAAAGATTCATAAATGCATTTCAAATGCATAGACAGCTGACATTGCTTTGATTGAGCTAAAGCATGGTCCTTTATTAATTCATTTTCTAGGAAAGCCACAGCTACCAGGTCTTATGTTCCAAGTTGTTAAAGTTTTCTTGAAGCACAAAAATTACCTTAATCTGTGTAGATTCTTTATTCCAGGAGGCCTTAGCAGATCTCTTCAGGGGTATCAATATCTGTTACCACCTGTCAATAAAACCCAAGATATAATCCATTACATTGTTTACAAATATTTCTCAAAAGACATTTCATGCTCAGTCTCAATTCCACAGATTATGAGGAGGACTCAGACAGCCCCATATGAAACCTGTAGCTGAGAGGGAAGGGGACCTGGATTTAGTCCCAACTCTGCCCTGGGAGCTTAGAGAAATGGTTTTCTAGCTAGGGACATCAGATACCTCTTCTAGGAAGTGAAAACTGCAACAGATGTTGGCTATCGTTTTACATTAGCACAAAGTTGTATTATCTTCAAATAGTTGCACTATGTTTTCACATGTAGAAACTTGGGCTCAGAGGATTTAAAATGTTTGCAGTAAGTCTTGCACAAGAAGGAACTTACCAGAGTCCATTTCTACATATAGACAAGGTTTATCCCTCACAGCCAGTGTGTCATATTAAATAGGGTCAATAACAGAGTTTGCTCTGCTGAGCTGGAGCCCTGAGTCAATGAGCCATCTGACTGTGAGATGAGTCAGTCAACAGGGGCAGCTCAGTGCTGAGTGAGACATGATGTGTGTAGAACTCGTGTGGACAGAAAACCAAAGCTGAGGATCTATGTGCAGATCTTCTCTAAGCTAGGAGAGGGAATGATACTGCAAAGCATTTCCAGATAAGAGTAGGCAAGTAAGTTCAACTCCTTACACTCCTGGGGACAGATTTTTGTCTCACCCCTAAATGCTGATCTACTTTCAATTTGGTTTCATTTGGTTACAACTAGCTGCACTCAGTTGTCTGAAGTTGGGCTAAAATTCACTTGAATACCTTTTACGTCTACAAATGATTCCTAGTCACATGCCATACACTACAAGTGAGCTGCTTTAAGAAAGCTAAAGGTCAAAATTCTGAAACCCTGTGCAGTCTGAATGCCCTGCAATACTCCAGGGTATAGCTCAGTCCTACCCTGGGGTGGTATTTTAGGACTGGATGGTGCTAAGCCTTCTGTGATAGTCTACCTGGGAACTACCAGTGACTGGTACATAAACCAGGGCACCCAGTTATAGATCCTGGGTGGATAGAACAATGACTCATGCTCAAATTATGTTCTATTCACAACACCTACACACAAAAGAGGAACCAGGCACTGATCTATCCTAGAGAATCTTCCAGAGGAGAGGAACAAAGACAGGAGGTGTCTGTGCCTCCCTATCATAGGCTGCACCTACTGCCTGCACACAGACTACTTCCTTGTTGCTGGTATGGTACAGCAATGGTAGCAGAGAGACCTGTCACAGCTGGCCAGACCCTTGGAGGAAAAGCAATGTTAACTGTATTTCCACCCACTTACCAAGGTCCTGAATTATATTAGTTACAGATATGCACACATTTGGTTACTTAAAAATATTACCAACTCTGCTCAGTATGTGTTGCTGGTAGAATTCTAAGTTGGCTTTTAAAATAATCACCACCCCCCAAATGTCTTCTCCATCCATGATCCCACATTGATTTGCAGAGGAATTTAATAAGATGAAACTGACTCATAATATCTTTTTAAACATACATAAGGAAGAACAGTCACACAAAATGAAAATCTACAAATCAGGCACTGGACCTTTGCTGTAAACATTCTGTCTTGGTTAATTAAAGTGAGTGATGAGAACACAGCTTGAGTCCTGGACAGCACCTCAGACTCGGAGCACTACTGACCACCAGAGAAGGCACAGGAGTGTTCTGACACGCTTGGGTTTTACACAGTGCCTTGGAGATCTAACTGTTTTCCCTGGACATTCAAGTGGAACATAAAAACCAAAATAAACATAGAGTGTGCAGAGCATTTTGCAAGTCAGACATCAAGAAAATGGCAGATGAAAGCACTGTGAGAGATTTCCATCACACAGTACTATGGAACTGGAAGGAATGGATTCTAGTTGTGACACCCAGACCTTCAGACAAAAGTTCAGTCTGATGACCGAGACTGTGAAGTGCTGGCCTTAGAGTGCACCATAGCATCATGAATTCATGAAACAAAATATGAAATTCAGTGTTTTCAAATCTAGTTAACTGAAAATGCTGCTTGGGATAATTTTTCTAATGCCACTAAGCTTTTTTTATGCCTTAAATGATAGAAATTTCAGTTTGACTCTTATAGAAAACATACACAAGTAACAAGAACAGTCTCTTCAGATATAATTTATTTCACCTAGCAGTAGAACAAAGCAATTTAACTGTATGAAATGAGTGATAAACAATATAGGACAAAGCCTGTGAAGTATGTAAGCACCATAATAATTGTTCAGAGGAATATATCTGGCCCTCCTCCCAAAAATCAAGTTTGGAACTAATAACATAGACACAAAAACACTAACTTTAAAACTAAGGGTGTTTTAAGAGAAAGTTTTGGGCATGTCTCTTCATTTTGTATAGAAATATGTGATGAGTCCCTCATAGGGTCCTCCTTGTTAGCTGACTTCTCTGGAGCTGTGAGTTGCAGTCTGGTTATCTTTTGCTTTACATCTAGCATCCACTTGTGAGTGAGTACATACCATGCTTGTCCTTCTGAGTCTGGGTTACCTCTCTCAGGATGGTATTTTCTAGTTCCATCCATTTGCCTGCAAATTTCATGATGTCATTCTTTTTTACTGAGTAGTACTCCATTGTGTATATGTACCACATTTTCTTTATCTGTTCTTCAATTGAGGAGCATCTAGGTTGTTTCCAGGTTCTGGATATATAAATAATGCTGCTATGAACATAGTTGAGCATGTGTCCTTGTGGTATGACTGAGTATTCCTTGCGTATATGCCCAAGAGTGGTAGAGCTGGGTCTTGAGGTAGATTGATTCCTAATTTTCTGAGAAACCACCATACTGATTTCCAAAGTGGCTGTACAAGTTTGCACTCCCACCAACAGTGGAGGAGTGTTCCCTTTGCCCTGCATCCTCTCCAACATAAGCTGTCATCAGTGTTTTTGATCATAGCCATTCTGACAGATGTAAGATGTTATCTCAGAGTCATTTTGATTTGCATTTCCCTGATGACTAAGGATGCTGAGCAATTACTTAAATGTCTTTCAGCCATTTGAGAGTCTTTTGTTGAGAATTCTCTGTTTAGCTCTATAGCCCATTTTTTAATTGGATTCGGTATTTTGCTATCTAGTTTCTTAAATTCTTTATATATTTTGGAGAACAGCCCTCTGTCAGATGTGGGGTTGGTGAAGATCTTTTCCCATTCTGTAGGCTGTCATTTTGTCTTATTGACCATGGCCTTCGCCCTACAAAAGCTTCTCAGTTTCAGGAGGTCCCATTTATTAATTGTTGCTCTCAGAGTCTGTGCTACTGGTGTTATATTTAGGAAGTGGTCTCCTGTGCCAATGCATTCAAGACTACTCATTGATTGCCCTGCAAAGGAGAAATAGATGAGATCTACATGAGCAAACTGGGAGTGATGGGGGTCAGTGCAGGATAAGGGATGGAAGATGAGAACATAAGGAAATAGGAGGTTTGAGCTGGAACAGGGACAGAGTGGGAGAGCAAGGATAGAGATATCATGATAAATGGAGGCATCATGGGAATAGGGAGAAACAGGGTGCTAGGGAAGTTCCCAGGAATCCACAAGAATGACCTACGGTGATACTTTATTTGTACTGAAATGTGATTTTATTTGTATGTTAATAAATAAAGTTGCCTGGGGGTCAGAGCTAATAGCAAGCCTTAGAAGAAGCTAGGGGGTGGTGGTGCATGCCTTTAATCCCAGCTCTTGGGAGGCAAAGCTAAGCGGATCTCTGTGTGTTCAAGGATACAGACAGCATGGAGATACATGCCTTTAATCTCAATACCAACCATAGAAGACCTGGAGGTCTGTACAGACAGGCAGTGACTAGGAGGTCATGTGGTTGGGTTTACAACCAATGAGAAGGCAGAACAGAAACACTATAAAAAGACAGACACACAGGAAGTGGGTCTCTTTTGGAGGGGTAGTGTGGGGAGTTGGCCCACCAACCCCACAGTTCCCCAGAGTTTTCTTGAGTGCGAGCAGCAGAAAATATTAGATAGAAGGATTTATTGTAGAGAATCTTGCGGAGAGAAACAGATAGAAAATAAAGGATAGCCTCGAGAGGACCTGGAACCTATTCCAACTGGCCCTGACTGTCTCTGCCCCAGGGTTTTTATAGAGACTCCAAGGGGTGGAGCAAAAGACTTCCCCCCAGCACAGCCAAGTGCAGACCATCTCAGACACCTGCACTCAGGCCCGTGGTCCTGATCATCCTCTATGCAGACCTGCTGGGTAAAGCCACGAGGATCCCAAGAACGGGCTCCCACAGGGTAGTGCAACAGTGACAGTGAAGGGTAAGGTTTTTAGCTCTTAGCTATTGCTCTGCCCTCTTGGCTTTCATCTCTGTATTGGCTCTGTGTTTCTTATGTAATAAGACGGTTGGTTACTTCTAAAATGACCCCACCTTAGACTACCAGCAATAGTCAAGAAGGTGCCTGAACTGACCTACTCTGGTAATCAGATTGGTGAATACCCTAACTGTCATCATAGAGCCTTAATCCAGTAACTAGTGGAAGCAGATGCAAAGATCCACATCCGGGTGCCAGGCTGAGCTCCAGGATTCCAATTAATGAGAGAGAAGAGGGATTCTATGAGCAAGGGACATCAAGATCATGATAGGGGAATGTACAAAGATGGCCAAGCCAAACTAGTGGGAACTCATGAACTGTGGACCAATAGCTGTGGAGCCCCCATGGGACTGGACTAGGCCCCCTGAATAGGTGAGACAGTTGTTTAGCTTGAACTGTTTAGGGGGCCCCTTGGAAGTAGGATCAGGATCTGTCCCTTGAGCAGTAGCAGGCTTTTTGGAGCCCAGTGGCTATGATGGGACACCTTGTGCAGCCTTGGTGCAGGGGGAGAGGCTTGGATGTACCAGGCTCTGCTGACTCCCCATGGAAGGCCTTGTCTTGGAGGAGGTGGTAATAGGGGGTGGGTTGGGGTGGAGGCTGGGGGGCAGGAGAAGAGGGGGATCTGTGGTTGGTATGTAAAATGAATAGAAAAATGTCTTAATAATAATAATAATAATAAAAGAAATATGTGATAAGATATAACTAGAGGCATGCAGACATAATGTGCTGTATATGTGGTTATGGTAAGCAGTATGCTATAGTATACTATCAAAGTAGTATAATATACTATACTTATTATGCATACAACTTTAAATAAACCATGTAATTAACACATGAAATTTTGCCCACTAGCTCATATCCATCATCTATCTATAAATTATTTATCACTCTCTATCAATCACCTGTCTGCTATCTAGCTATACATTATTTACCTATTATTTATCATCTGCCATCTGTTTACCTGTCACCTATCTGTTATCTGTTTATTTATCATCTGCCTGTTATCTATCATCTGTATCTATCATCAATATACCAAGCTATCATCTATATCAATCTATCACCTATCTATTTATCTAGCAAACTAGCTAGCTATCTTCTATCTATAGATTATCAATCTATCATCTGTATCTTTCTATCCTGTCATCCATTTGTCTGTCTAACCATCCATCTATGTATGTATGTATTATGTATATATTATGTATGTATGTATTTATGTATGTACCTATCTATCTATCTATCTATCTATCTATCTACCTATCTATCTATCTATCTATTTATCTCTCCCTACAATATAATTCAGGGAGTTTAACATCCAAGTCCATATGTAAGTCTCTTAATCTGCTCAAAATCTGCAAAGAATCATTTCCATGGGTTCCATGACTTTCCTATGAACTTGGTTAAGAAGAAAAATTTCAGTGCATTTGACAGACCCTTTTTAATCATAGCCTACATAAAAACCTCAAATAATTCTCCCATTTAAAAAAAGCCAACTTCTTCATGCAGTGTATCCTATTAATGTGTTAAGTTTCCAGGAATGTCACAATAATGTACTACAGTTTAGTGGATTTAAACAATTCCATTTGTTCTTGCTCAGTTGTGGAGTTTGGAGGTCTGATATAGAGTGTGGGCAGGTTGACTTCATCAAGGACTCTGAGGGTCGGATTCTCCCAGGCTTCCTGCTGAGCTTGCATTTGAGTTGGGATGGGGGCACAAGGCAATGCAGCATCTCCTGTATCTTTTTGTGTCTTCTCTGATATATCTGGGTCTCAATGTCCACTTCTTAGAAGTTACTCACATTGTACTAGGACCCATTCTCATGACTGCATCTCAGTTGAATTCTGGGAAAACTGTCTCTAAACGAGGCCACATCTCACAGTCTTACCAGTCTCATCCCTGTTTCTCGTGACCACGTTTAGTTATTATTTTCACGTTCCTTTAACATTACCAAATGTTACTTAAGTATAGTGTGGTGGTTTGGATGAAAATGATCTCCACAGGCTGGTACATCTGAATCCTTGGTCCCCAGCTGGTGAAACTGTTTGTGCAGGATATAAAGGTATAGTCTTTTTGGAGGTTGCCTATCAGTAGGGTGTTTCATAAGCCTTCCATTCCCAGTTAGCTCTCTCTGCCTTCGGCTTGTGGATTAGGTGAGAGCTCTTGGCTATTGCTTTAGCAACAGGCCTGCCTGCCTGTTGCCATTCTCCCTGCCACGTTGGTCAAGGACTCTATGTCTCTGAAACTGTAAGCCCCCAATAAACTCTTTCTTCTATAAATTGTCTTGGCCATGGTGGCTTATTATAGCAACAGAATAATAACTACATCTAGTCTTGTATAACATCAGTGACTGTGTCTATTCCCCCCAACTTGACTTTTCTCAGACACTAAAAACTGTAGCCTGTTTTGTTGTCTGCTCCACCATATGGAGCCCTTTGGACTCTCTGCCTTAACAGCTCAGCTGTGCATAGCCTGGCAGACTCCATCTTCAGTCTATGCACTTTCCTCTTCAGTGGCTCAAAGCCCAAGGCAGCTGCCACTTCTTCCATGGGAATTTTTGCCATGTGATCTAGCCAAAGTGTTTCAATACATCTTGGAATCATCCTGGTGCCCTTGGTAGTGACCCTCAAGACATCTCTGCTGTCTACAACTACTGCTTCCTTCTCTCAAAGCTCTCACATGTCATTGCTCAGTATCTACATTGAGGAGAGTGATGAAGCACCATTGGCTATTAATGTGCAGCATGAGACTCAGAAGCAGCTGTGGTCCTCTCTGAAACTACAACCGAACTAAGGGGCTTCTGTAGAAAGAAATACCCATAGTGATGTGGGGAAAATGTAAGGGGCAAGTATGGCAATTCATTGTTCAGGAGCCCTAGGATCAATGCAGAAAGGTCTTCACAATGTAATGTTTGGTGTTTGTCTCTTCACCTCAATTCTGGGTATTTATTCAATTCCAATAAATTCATTGTGAGGAAACATCTTTGCAACCCAAGTATTTGCCTTTAGCAACTAACAGCATAGTTCACGGTGCACTCACCATATAGGGACAGTCATGCTCTCAAATCTACTGATTTTTTTTTTTGCTGTGGGGCATACGAGCATTGGGAAATAAGAGAATCAAATAAAAACATGGGAACTCATGTTATTAAAGCAGACACCCTTCCTTCTCTCAAATTAATGAAATTGGAGATATGTAAAAGTGTGATACATAGAGGAAATTCAAATGACCAGGAAGATTGTTTTCTGTATATTTAATGTGGACTCACAGTCTCAGAAAATGGATTTAAAATATGTATTATACCATGCTGAGAAAGGAAATCTACTTGGTTGTCAGTGATATACATTCTTGGTATTTTCTAGACAGATTTTCTTGGGGACAAATGATAATACATCCAGGCAGGCAAAATCACATTACATAATTCTACCAAATAATTGCAATGAATTTATAGCAGATTAGAATCAAGAATTACATTAGCCGAAACATTAAATTATGATGCAGGCTCCATTTTACTTAATACTCATTTGAACAGAAAAAGAATTCAGTTACTTGGAGCTCAAAATAACATCAGCTTGTCTGGTTTGGAGATGTATAGGAATAATGAATGTGCCTGTTTTTATTCTTTCTACTTAAGTGTGTATTAGATTAAATTTCCATTTGACCTACTCCATCAGTAAATGCATAAATCCAGGATACTTCCCACGGACAGCCATTAGGCTGGATTCTTTAATCTGAAATGCTGAACAAGATAAGGGGAAAAGAGAGAAAAGAGGATATATATGATTCTCCTCCAAGCGGGACACAAAAGGTAGCAAGGCTGGAACTTCCTCCGAGAAGACAGGGCCCTGTTGAATGTCTACTCCACAGTACAGGGCACCCTCGGGGAAGACAGGATGCCACTCCACAGTGCAAATGACAAAATGACAGGACATCTGGGCCATGCTAGTCTTAAATTTAAACTATATTGTTGCTGCTAAGTGAGAATATAGTGTTTGTGTGTGTGCTTGCCTGTATATGTGCCCAAATGAATGGTTTTAATTCTAGGAGTGTGTGTGTGTGTGTGTGTGTGTGTGTAAAGAGAGAGTTTAATTCTAGGAGTTTGTGTGTGTATTCTGTCTATGCAGAAAGATGGGGGGATGGAGGAAGGGAGTGATGGAGAGGGAAGACAGTGAGAGAGATTAGGTTATGTGCATGGACTAATACACATAATTCACAGCTGTATGCATGACCATGTGCCTGTACCTGGAAACACCCTTGGCTTAGATTTTCCATTTAAAATGCATGCATTAGTGTAAACTTTCAAATGCATGCATTACCTTGAAACTTCCAAATTCTTTTGTTTTAACCCTTTAGAAAGCAGTTGAGAATTGATGGCTGGGGATCTCAGGCGGCACTTGGTTGATCTCTAGCCATTTATAAACTGTAATTGTTAATTGATTACAAACAGATTTTTTTCAAATGTTACCTAAAATCATAATCAGTCCAATCATTCTTCAATAGCAACTTACTTTCAAATATTCCATCAATTATATTGGTAGACACAGATATAGAGCCTTCTGGGAAGCAGTGGTGTGAATCCTTCCTAAACTGGGAGCAATTTAAAATATTCTCATTAATGGCTGTACAGTCACTTCTCACTCTGTACTAGAAAGGTTCAAACAATTATTATTCATGAAAAAAGTAACTTTATGTCATGCAACCAATGTGCATTACAAAATAAGACTACTTGATGACAGTTATGCTTATAGAAAAGTTTAAAAACCATTTACTCATAGAAAACAATTGTTGTAGTTTGAATGTAACTGGTACCCATAAGCTCATAAGGAGTGGCACTATTAGGAGGTGCAGCTTTGTTGGAGTAGGTATGGCCTTGTTGGAAGAAGTGTGTCACTAGGGGCGGGCTTTGAGGTCTCTTTTGCTCAAGCTTTGCTCAGTATGACCTTCAGACCATTTCCTGTAATCTGTAAGATGTGGACTCTCAGCTACTTCTCCAGTACCATGTCTGTCTGCATGCCACCAAGCTACCCTCATGATGATAATGGACTGAACCTCTGAAACTGTAAGCTGCCACCTCAATTAAACGATTTCCTTTATAAGAGTTGCCAGGGTCATGGTGTCTCTTCAATGCAATAGAAACCCTAAGACACCAATATGAAAGTAACCAACTTAACACATGCATTTTTCTTAGACCAGTGGTTCTCAACCTTCCTAATGCTGTGACCCTTTAGTACAGTTCCTCATGTTGTGGTGACCCCAGTCATAAAATTATTTTTATTGCTACTTCATAACTGTAATTTTGATGCTGTTATAAATCATAATTAGAGATAGAGGTTTGCCAAAGGGTTTGCAACCAGCAGATTGAGAACCACTGACTTAAACCAATAATTTCCTCTTATGCTTACAGCTTAAATGCCCTGTGGAGTTTGTTCCTACTGATTTCAGAGACATACTGAGGCTTTACAAGCTACCTTTTCTCTACCGTAATCATTCTTGGTGAAGCAGGTGGGGTCTGCTGTAGAGACGACATGGTTTGTGATACCCACTAGAATGTCTTGGTTATTTCTCAGGATCTACTCTCTTTTTTCTTTATTTCTCTCCTTGTTTCCCTATATGGATATGGAAAGCATTATTGAGGGTCTCAGATATTTAGACATAGAATGGGGAATATATATTCAAAGGAGTCAAAGGTGAATAAAACTGGGTTCATGTCTTCCAGGAGGCCACATACAACTGAATCAGACAGACAATAAAGGGGCTGTCAGAATCTTTGGGATCAGGAGATGACACATGCGCAGTGGATGCTGTTTGGTAACGGAGTGACAACTTCATCTCAAACTCAGGAGACCAAGCTATAGGGGCCGCATCTCTGATAATGAGCACTGCTCATGTGACTAAAAAAACAGTAAGAGTAGCTCTTGTAGGAGATGAGATGGAGGGTGTTGCTCATCCTAGAAGCTAGTGATCCCCCCATCTCTCTCCCTCCCTTCTTCCCTCCCTCTTTCCCTTCCATTAAGGAACTAAGAGAAATGTATCACTTAATGTGGAATGCAGTGACCAGAAAAACACACATACTCAGCCGCGTTGGCAGACTAGCTTTTTAGAAAATAGCACTAACCAAAACTCATCTGTAGTCTTGCCACCTTCTGTGAATGTTTCAAGTGGCCACTGGTTTATCAATCAAGTTAAACATTCTCCAGTATTAACAATTAGTATTGAGTTGCTTCTGGTCAACCCTGTCCCATCACTACCCTAGGACAACTACCTTAGAGTCAGAGACATGAGCCTTGCCCTCCAGTTTGAATACTTTTCTACAAAGCTTTTTCCAGCAGTCAGGAGGGCTCAGTTTCTCTCCCCTATCAGGATTTCTAGCTGAGAACAGCAGAGGCTCCTGGAAACAAAGTGGCCAGTGAGAACAAAAAGCTCACAGCTCTGGCACTGGATACACAGAGGACAAAACTCTTTTCCCTGTTTTGATGAGTTCAGTGAGGTTGCTGATTGGAACAATGAAGGGCGAGATCACTTGGGCAAAAAAGAGATTTTTAGATGTAGAGTGGAGGAAAGCACACGGAGAAGAGAGAAGAGAGCAAAGGGCACCCTCTGTGACAACGTTCTCCAACCACCGAAGCAGATTGGACAGGAGGGGGCAGGTAGTGAAGAACTCCTTCCCAGAGAAGAAAATGTGGGGTAGGAAGTTGGCAGTGCAAACACTAAGTGGGATCCAACAACCTGTGTGCAGAGAAGGCAGAATGCCTGTTTAAGTAATTAATCCCTAAGAACATAATTACTCTAAATCTTATCCCTGAGAACAGAGTACTTGAACTGAGATTTGCATCTGCAAAGAAATCAATGTTAAGCCTGGAGCTTCTGAGATAATTAGGAACCAAACCTTCGTGCTGGCTTCATACCTCATCCTCAGGTGCTCACTCTCTTACTGAAATAAAAAAAAAAAAAAACTGTCGATGAGATCTAAGTCAGGGGAGAAGGAAAATATCTATCTATAATCACAGTGGAATTGGGGCTATAACAACTTAAAATAGTGTTGTATAAAGTATTAATGGAAGTAACTTTTCCATGTGTTTTTCTTGGAGGAACTGAGGGGAGGCTTCAGAGCTCTGATCCTATGCCATCAAGGACAAGCTAGAGATACAGATTAGGAAAGATAAACATAGCCATGTGTGTGAGCAATTACAAATCATGCACAGCGAAGTACATACATGACTGGGTTAAAGCCAACCCTAGCTAGTTGTTCAATAAAGGTATCAAAGCTGAGTGTGCTCTAGAAGTCACGCAGACACAAAGAACTGATTCCAGGAGTAGAGAGGAAGCAAAGGAAGAGAGAAGAGACCGGTGAGCCACAGTATGAGAAGGGGCAGCATTCAGGGAGGCAGGCTGGTGGCAGGAGAAACCTCTGAACAGGAAACAGGCGAGAGAAATGTGGGTCCTGTTTTCCTAAACCAAGGAGAAAGGTGCTTCCTGGGCTCAGAGAGAAAACGGATGCCCAGTAGATATTGAAGTAGGCAGAGAAAAAAGATAAGGGAAACTCTGTGTGTGTATGTGTGTGTGTGTGTGTGTGTGTGTGTGTGTGTGTGTGTGTGTAAGAGAGAGGGGGGCAGGGAGAAAGAGAGCAGTGAAAGGTTAAATAGTGGAAGATGGATAAATACATAGGCAGAAGACAGACACTTGGATGATAGATGATAGACAGATGCACACAATGGCCATTGCAATTGAAGAACTGACTTGTGTTATTTTTTGAATCCTGGGGGCCAACTCGGGACCCAGGTATAAGTCAAGTTTGGATTACGGAAGCATCTAAAATGAAAGACCCCCAACATAGGAAAAGTGAGTCTTTGGTCCATCAGTGATTTTATCTGTTTGGATAAAGTCTGCCAATGGTACTCAAACCCCACAAATATCAATGTTAATCTCATCATGAATGAAGAATGAATGAATAGATACATAGGTAAATAAATAATCACCCACAGAATAACGTGTGGCTAAAGTCTGGCATGACCCAAGCTGACACGTGACATTAATTATCATGGTGCTGCCTCATAGAACTCTAAGCATGAAAACACAGAAGACACAGACAGTTCAAGACATGGGAAATGTGAGAGAAGAAATGAAAGGAAGTTATGTCATATCAAGGAAAAGGTGATGTACAAAAGCTGGAAGCAGATATGTGAAAGTGTTACACACAGCAATTACTCTGCATGTAACATATTACAGGAAATGATAGATTCTCAGTGAAGAATGTCAATTATGAGTTTGGAATGAAAAGTAAATAGGAATTAAATTTATGAATTTTCAGGGGGAGATGACAAAGAATGTTAATAAATATATAAGTTTAACCCTATTAAAAACCTATGAACACTGAAAAGGCTCAATAAAGTGATTTATTTGGGGGCTTTGGAGAACTTCCAGTGGGTACATTTTTCTTCCCATTCTCAGTTTGATATGTCCTGAATATAAATTCAGGTTTGAAATCGATGCCTCCCTTGTTTTTACTCTCCTTTCTTATCATATGTGTCTATCATAACCTCCTTAATATTTCATAGAGAAAGAAATTTTTACCTCTAAACATGAAGGATTTACAGAGACATGTAGGCAAGAGAACCAAAGCAAGAATGTAGAGTCCAATACTGGGAAGTCTCCTCGTTCTCGGGAAGGCTTACAGGAGGAGCTGGGGGAAGCTGTAAATATTCCAGCAACATCTTGCCTCTTAAGGGTAGAACTGTCCATGCAAACTTCTGTGATGTGTTTTCCTGCCGTGGTCTGTGTCAAGCCACTAACTCACACAGGCTTGAAAATCTGGAAACTGGCTCATTGTGGGTGGTCCAAGCTGGCTCCAGCAGACCACAGGCAATAGAACTTACTATGCTAAAGGCACCTTGAAGTAGTCTCCACAGGAAGCTGCGCCCATTGCTCAGGAGGACCTGAGTGCCCGAGTTGATGGAACAGCTCACAGTAGAGGAAGCTGCCTGTAAAACACAGGTCACATCACACCCTCTTGAGTCCAGTACCTTGTCCCTAGAGCCACTGGTGCCAAGATGCCCAGACAGCATTGTTCGTGGCTCCTGAGCCTCGCTCTGAGCCTCACTTCAGAGAATAGTTCTTTGGCTTTTTAATCAAGCACTACAGAAGTAATTTAACCACATCCTGCATTGTTTTTACAGAAAATTCAGAGCAAATAATTGTATTTCCCATGTGTCTGGTTATTCAGAACACATTTCAGACCACCTTTCCATCTGATTCGGGTATCTTTGGTAGATTAGTATCCATGGAAACATGAAGTTTTACATCTGCAAATAGTCTCTTTAAGCAGCTAAAGTTAGGAAAGATGGTTGGGGCCTGTCTGATTCACTGGTCATAAATACTTGCAATTAGGTCATTTTCAAACAGTGTTTTGGCTTGATGAAAATATGTGAACTTAATTGTTTTTGGACTAAAACCAAATGTTACAGATTTCCTCATAAAACATAAAGAAAGAAAAAAATTAAAACTGGAGAAGAAACAAAAATATAGCTGTAGTAGGTTTTAAAATGAAATTATCAGCTGTCCTGAAAACAACTGATTTATTGCATTGCCTAGTTTGCTCTGTGTGAGCAAACGGTGAATGCTGTGTTCTTTACTGTACTCACCCAGCTTCTACATTGTGGGTGCTCAATAGAAAACTAATAGTGCACTTTGATTGACATCACTAGCCCATAAGCATGGGCCATAGGGTGTAGGTGTGCCTTTTGTTTTATCCCTTCTTTTACTTAGTATGTTTTCAAGGTTCATTTTTCTTGGAGGATGGACATAAACTCAATTTATTCTTGTTATTCATTTGAGTGGATAGTCCACATTTTACTCACCTGTTATGATCTCCAATGGAGGGGAGAAATTTTTATAACTATGCTGTGAATATATCTCTGTATGCTGTGAATATGTTGCTCTGATTGATTAATAAATAAAGTGCTAATTGGCCAGTAGCCAGGCAGGAAGTACAGAGGGAACAAGAGAGATGAGAATTCAGGGAAATGAAAGGCTGAGTTAGGAGTCACCAGCCAAACACAGAGGAAGATGTGAAGGCAGAACTGAGAAAAGGTACCAAGCTACATGGCTAAACATAAATAAGAAGCATGGGTTAATTTAGGTGTAAGAGCTAGTCAGTAAAAAGCCTGAGCTAATGGCCATACAGTTCGTAAATAATATAAGCTTCTGTGAGTTTACTTGGGTTCGAGCAGCTGTGGGACTGGCGGGTAAGAGAGCTTTGTCCTGACCACCTGCAGCCTGGGACACAAGAAATCTTTTAGCTACATAACTATATTACTAAGATATAATGCTATCTAGATTTTGACTAACTACACAAACACAAACTGCTGAATCTGTCTAGTGTTACTTCTTTATAGGTTTTCTGGGATGATTGTTTGGTCATTTTATCTTTAGATGTTTTCATTGTAATCATTTAAATCTGAAAATATATGAGGAAGGACAATTCTAATTTATCCCATGTGACATATTTCTGTAAGGATCATTATTCTACAAATAAAGCTAGAATTGCCTCTGAAACACAGTCAAAAATAATATCACTCTTTAATGTATTTTCAACTCATTCCTCACAAAAATAAGCTACTGCAGGACACTGATGTTTCATTTTTGCTGATGAAACTCACCTTTGCATGAGGTCTAGTTACAAGGTTTTTTTTTTTTTTTTTTAAGTGGCAGAATTAGATTCTTTCAAGCACTTTCTCCAGAATTTAGAACTCCTTAGGCATGCATTGTATTCACACTTGAGATTTCACAGTGTGGAAACAGGACTCACTTTCTCGGGAACACAATACCACCACGTTTCCTCTCTTTTTGTCTAAAAGTAAAGAAAGCTTATAACTAATACTAGAAAAACTATCCAATAAGTATATACAATATATACAGCCAAAAATTACATTAATGATGTCTAGTCCATTAACATTTGACAGATTCAGATAAAAACTCCATTATATAGATTAACAATGTCCAGTAACATCTGATAAACTCAGACCAACTCCCTTCACATGAGCCCTTTGACAGGCCGGGGACACAGCTGGAGGGCCCGTTCAGACAATAGAGGTGGTGCTGTCTCAACAGGACCCAAACTACCTGTAGATTCCTGCTAAGGAGACTCCACTTAGCCCAAAGTGGGAAACAGTTCAATCCCGAACCCTAGAGTGACTTAAGACAATGGGCCTTGACCCCATCCCACTTCCCTGAGACACACAGAGCAAAAAGCTTACACACACACACACAGATGCTACTCCTGTACCTCTTTCCTGGCTCACAGTACCTGATTCAGAGCATCCATGGTGCGCACATTTGATTCCATCTGCATCATTTCAGTAGGCAATTCCAGATCACCCATTTCCTACCCATGGTTATCCTAGGTACACGGAGTTACAGCCCCTCCAATCTCCCTTTTAATAATGCAGAATAAAACTACCCAGTGTCTCCCTCTCCTGCCTGTGACTGCAGGGAGGTGAGGTTATTACGCCATTTCTACAACCACCCAAGAAGGAAGGTGTTCCAGTCTCATGTTAAGGAATAGTTAACGTTGTATAAAATTCCACAATTCTAGGGACCACAATTTGGACCACCAACCAGCACCCAAATCATGACACGGAGACTTATTAGTTCTTAATGTTCAGCCTAGCTAACATTCTGGCTATCTCTTTTAACTTAAATTAACCTGTTTATCTACCATTTGCCTTGGGGCTTTTTACTTTTCTTCCTTCTGTTTATCTTAATTTCAGGGCTTCTCATGTCTGGCTGGCTGGCAGCTGGCTGGCAGCTGCCTGGCTTCTTACCCCAGGCATGCTCCTCTCTTATTTCCTCATTCTCTTCTCCTTCTTCTTTCGAGCCTAGATTTCTCCTCCTATTTATTCTCTCTGCCTGCCAGCCCACCTATCCCTCTCCTGCCTAGCTGTTGGCTGTTCAGCTTTTTATTAAACCAAGCAGGTACCTTGAGCAGGCAAGGTGAAACAGATGCAACAAATCTTTACATAATTAAACATGCATCCTTACATCATCAAACAAATGCAGCATAAACAGAAGCAACACACCTTTACCCAGTTAAAGTAACATTCCACAGCATAAACAAATGTAACACATCTTTGTACAGTTAAAATAATATATTCCACAACAGGGGGGTTCTTCAGAAAATATTCTGATTTGGGGCTCTCCTTTACAGCATAATCTTCAGCACCCCCATTTCCCCCAATCCTCAAGCACTTTCTTGGACTTCCCTTCTCTCTTTTCCCAGATCTCCCTGAATTGGTTGATTGGTGTTCTGCTCTAAAGCAAGGTATATGCACAGTCCCTCCCCTAGGGGGCGCTTACCGCTACCCAAAGTTTCCAACAACTTAGCTCCACGGGGGACTTCAAGGCCCTCTGTTGCAAAAACCCTTCAGAGCCGAACCTTCTCAATACCTTGCAGACAAATCATATACACCTGAGCCTGAGTTTCAGCATTAGTTACCTTTGTAGTTGTCTTTGACATCTCAGGCAGAGTTGGGAGCCTTCTGACTTCTCGTTGTCTTTCCTGAGCTTGGGTGGGGATGTCTTGCCATGTCCAGAGACAAAGTCCAGCGCACCGTTTAAGATGGACCTTAAAGTCCACATTGTCACGTCATTGTACTGATCCTGGAAAGCAGTGGTTCTGGTATCTATCTCTCACCAGACCCCTTGCAGTCTGTTTGCAACATGAGCTCCAGGTGGCCTCTGGCTCAGTGCTTTGGACTTAGTCAACACACAAACACTTTGTCACAAGAACTGATACTGGCCTTTTGCTCTCTGAGCTAACTATTATTTGATCTCTTTCCTGGGCTTCTCATCTGGTTCTGCCAATGGGGAACTGTAGAGCAGAGGAAGGTAAAGCCAGGACACTGCGGGTGTTGACGAAGCAGCCACATCTTCCCAGCTCCGGCTTCTCCCAGCCAAGATGCTTTATTTGCAGCCTTTGCCCCTCAATGCCAGGTTCTTAGCTTCAGCAGTCCCTCACCCAGTTCCTCCCACATTGCTGCTTCCTGGAGTGTCGCTACACTCACACCAGGTCTCTGTGCTTTTCAATGCCGAGGCTGTTCATCTTCCTGTGGTTAGATTCTGGTTAGCCGTGATTACAGCCTTGGAAACTACAGGCCAGTTACCTGAACATAGAGAGGCCACTGGGAGAGAGGAGCCAGGAGGAGAGTGACAGAATCTTGCCTGGCCCTGTCTGCCAATGTTGCTTCCTGTGCTTAGGATAGCCCAGCCAACCTCATCTCTGTCCCCTGTGGTCAGAAACCATCATCCTGTTGTTTCCTGAAAGGCCACTTCTTCCATCTCTGCTGTCTTTGGGGAGTATCCTTCAGAGGTCAGTCCACAGTACTTTTTCTAGCTTGACTTTGCAGAAGCCTCAATTTGCGACATAGCAAATGTACAGCAACTGCTCTGGCCAGAGTCTGGCTATAAAGAATGCCATCTCTGCATCCGTTCTCAGGCTCTGTCTACAGATCTCTGCTGGGACTCGCTAAGTGTGAGCACAGAGGCGTGGGGTGTTTATAGCACGGAAGCTAAGAACTCCAGCTGGAGCTGCGGCTCTTTCCCCATCCTCGTTCTCCTTCTGAAAAGGCCCTCCCTGCTCAGGACCTGTGTCACCTGAACTTCCGAGCTACACTCTCCTAAGTGTATTCCATCAGAAACCTAACTACCCATCAAAATGTTAGACAGGAAGCAAGCCATACTAAGACAAAGGAGGTTATTTTCTTCACAGAGCCTATCTGGTTGTCAATAGAAGTCATAAAATTAATAAATCCCACTCAACATCCCGCTGGGGTGCACAAATCACACCCTCTACGGATCTAGTATGCTCTGTCACTGCCTGTGGGTTTACACGCTTGACATGACCACATGATGGGTTACTCGATTGTACACACTCCTGGCCTTGGAATTCAAGTGAGAATGCAACTTTTCATCCTTCTGAATTCTTACTCACTCGGGAAGAGGAATATTTGTGACTATGTAGCTTACAAACCCACCGATAACCCAGTGTCCTTGTCCAGACGTTGCTGCCTCTCTAGGGCTGCCCCTCCCCCCTCCCCTCCTGGCTAGAGTCCAGGTCCACAGTGAGGAAAGCAGAGCTTCCCCCTCCTCTTCTGCCCTCCCCCGTGGAGAACGACCTTCCTTGACTTGCACTACCCTATCACGGTTTTTGCTGTTCTAAGTGTTCAGGGTAGTGGTGAGTGTGTTTTTAAATAGAAGATACTTCTATAGAGTGAGAAAGAGTGAGCCAAACTTTGTTTTCTTTAACGTTTCTAAGGAGAAGTTATGTGAGAACTCAGCAGGGCCTCTTTGAGAGCATCACCTGGCCATGACGCTGCTGCCAGAGGATGGAGGGGGAGGTATGAGGAGGAAAGAGGCTGCAAGGGAAGCTAGAAGACTACTAGTCAAGCTGCAAGTGAGCTAAGGAACACTTACAATGATCTGCATGCGCATCAGGTTGGCAGGGGTGGCAGCAAAACCCACCCTAGACGGGATGAGGAATGCTCTGAATGCAGAGATGGGAGTGCAGGAAATGGCAGGCTAAGAGTGACTCCAAAGCAAGGCCGTCATGTGTGAAATCCAGGCCCCAGTGGCAGAAAAATACTCACTTGATTGAGAGTCCAGAGGCTGATGAAGATGCTGACTTCAGCCTTAAACAATGACCATGAAGAAAGGAAAGGGGGACCTGGCTGATGGGCCCTGCTGGACTTCTGTTGGGAAAGGCTGCAATCTGTCACATTGCAGACATGAACATCTTGTCTTCTGCCTACTATAAACACGTGTGTCACAAATGTTCAGTAGTTTGCATCAAATGATAGCATAGATAAAACTATTTCTATGTTCAAAGTTTTGTTGTACACGTGGGCATGTGTGTGTGTGTGTGTGTGTGTTGTGTGTGTGTGTGTGTGTGTGTGTGTGTGTGTGTGTTCACATGTACATTTTTGTATGCAGATCCACATGCATGTAGGGGTACATGCTTTAAAGGCCCAAGATTGATTTTTCTTAATGCTTTTCCACCTTATGTATTGAGGCAGGGACTTTCACTATATCTGGGGCTTGCAGTTACAGCTAGTCTGACTAGCCAGCTTCCTCTGGAGACTGTCTCGCTCTGCCTCCTGTGTGCTAAGATTATAGGTGTGTAGCAAAACCCACCTGATTTTTATAAGGGTTCTGGAGATCTGAACCCTGGTCTTCACACTTGCATACATGTACTTTACCTACTGAGCCATGTACAGTTCAAATTCAAAGTTTCTTATGTTAGGTTTGAATAAGCCTACCTTTTTTTGAGACTGTTGAGCTTTTTGCATAAACAGTAACAGTAAGAAAATATTGGGGGTGCTCATGCTTTTTGTGATTTCTTACACATGAATTCTCTCTGTAATGTAAAACAAATGTATTTCACTCCTGTGCTAGTCAACCCAGGAGCTGAGAGATTAAGGTAAAGGGCAGCACATTGGTCCCCAGATCCCTGTGGCTGTGTAAGCGCTCTTCCTAACAGTGGGGCTGATTTTGAATACTTATGTCTGTGCAATAAAAATTTTCAGAAGATAAAAGGAAGAAAACAACTACAGAGCCATTAAAACATGTCTAGCACACAAGCTCAGTGCTGCGATGGAATTTGACAGCTGAACTTTATAGAAAAGAATGAGCTAACTTTACCTGGTGAAGTTATTGCCTGCAAAGGTTGATTCAGCTAAAAATCCTTTATCAAAATGGCAGTTGGTAAGGTTGTAATATCGAAAATAAATTAAAGAATAATCTCTGTTCTTTAAAGGAAATGACTGAACAAGAGTCTAAGCCCTACATGTGGTTGTATTTCATGAGGAAGCTCTAGGTCTTCCCCACATTTTATATTACAGCCTCAGGAGGCCCCTTCTTGGTGAAGTGATAACACCCAGGTTGGTGGGTAAGAGGTTCTGTCCATCTGAGTGCAGCCCAGGCATCAGACTAGGGGTTGATAAACATCCACAGCTGTCTGGACACTACCTGAGTTTTCTTCACTCAGTTATAAGCATAAAAAGCACACAGGGAATTATTTTCATACCTGAAAATATAAGAGAAACCCTGTCCATTGTCCAATTCTGGGCATTTCTTCATGAGGCAAAGACACTACAGCCACAGTAATTAGAAGGATACATTCTTGGCCCAGATGAGTAGGAACTTGTGGAGTTTACATCTTTAATATAGACCAGTGGCTCTCAACCTTCCAATGCTTCGGTCTTTTAATGAAGTTCCTTGCATTGTGGTGACCCCTAGCCATAAAATTATTTTCATTGCTACTTTATAACTGTAATTTTGTTACTGTTATGAATCCTAATATAAATATCTGATATGCAGGGTATCTGATATGTGAGCCCTGTGAAAGGGTTGTTCAACCACCAAAAGGGTCTTGACCCACAGGTTGAGAATTAATGATGTAGACTCTTCCAATGTGCATATACATATTGCTGAATATACAACACACATTGACCACAAGAAAAGGAAAGATCAAGTCAGTACTAACTGAGAAATTTCCTCTCAGCTGACTAGCTCTCTCAGAACCCGAAGGTACTATGCAGGCTTCTGAGTTAAACTCATCAACAGTCTTGCAAGGCTGTGAACACTGTGAACCCCATTAATGACCAACATGGCCAGATATATGCATGAATGCAACAGCGGCATGAATGTTGCAGGGCTAACCAACTGCTTTCTCTTTTATTCAACTTAAGGCCCATTCTCTGGAGGGAAACATGTGTCTGGGACTGCAAATCTAGCCAAGAACCCACAGCTGAGGAACTCCCAGACACCAGAGATAAGTTTACTACCATAATTTTGCTAAATGGACATAGTATCAAATGGTCTTCTAAATTAGTATCTCTTTATTCATACATTAGTGCAGCTCTCAGACGTCCATGGAGAAGGTTCGTTGTGCAGTGACTCACAACCAGTTAAAGTGCAAGAATAAGTGGCTGTGGGGTGCTCAGTCACAAATGAGATGTCTGTATGGCACCCCCTCTAAGGCTCGGAGACATGGTGGAAGTATGTAGACAAAACAAATTGTAGTAGACGGGTTATTTTAAAAAATAGAAAACAAGCAATTGGGCAGAGTAGGGAAATGGGAATGAACCTAAGAAGAGTTGGGGGGGCAGATCTAGGATGAATATAATCCAAATACAGTATTTGTTGTTTCTAAAGAATTAACAAAGTATTTGTTTATAAAAATGGCCCTTTGAGAAAGTTGGTAACCTGGGATACTTATTCTTGGTGTATCACACCCCTTATGATTGATTTTAAACTATTGAAGTGTCTTAAAACATAAATGTCATTTCTTCTAGAGTTTTTCTTCATTTTATTTTAAAATGTAGACTCTACCCAATGTAAAGATAGAACCTGTGGTCATTGCATTCTCCATTACAATGGTTTGTTTGACCATTTATAAAAGAGATACGAGGGCTGGGGTTGGGGTGGTGGTTCAGCTATTAGGAGCACTATCTGCTCTCCCAGCAGGTTTGATTCCCAGCACCCTCCATAGTGATTGACAAGTATCAGTAACTCCAGTTCCATGACATCAGATGCCCTCTTCTGGCCTCCTTGGGCATGAGGCATGAGGGTGATAAATAGATACACATGCAGGCAAAACACCATACACATAAAATAAAAACAAGTAAATCCACGAAAATTGAGTTTATTGACATTTGATCTGCTCATATTTTTTAATTAATATTCATGTGTGTGTCGTGTTTTCTTCTCATGCTGTCTTTGGAATTATTCTTCCACCACAAGCTTGGTCTGCTCTTAGACTCACACCACTCACCATGCTCACAGGGCTTCCACTGTCTGAAATTATGCAGAGCCCAGCTCCAGGGGTATACTGTCAGCCACTTTCTCTTCTTTTATTCCAAGTGTTTAGGATGCACAAATGCCATTCCCAAAGGCCACAGTGCTTATAATTTGGGGAAATATGCTAGAGACCTGACAGGTGTGATGTCATATCTGACTACTGGGGACCTTGAAACACATTCAGTTCACCCTAAGATCAGATACTAGAATCATTGAGTAATAGTCTGTTCAGGGATATCTAAACTCTCTAAAGAAAATTCATAGATGCTAAAATAGAAATCACTTTATTCACTTTCAAAAGCATAGAATGCAACTTTGGTTTTAGTGAGGATAGCAAACAATTTCTTTACAATATGATAAGCTAACTGAAGGGTGACAGATTGGGTGGAAAATTCTTACCCTCTGGACTGCTCTTCCTCTGAGTGTTCCTCACTGTGGTGTCCCTGCTGTGACTTGGGTCTCATATAACAGGGTTCTTTCTTCGATAGTAGCATATATCAGCTGTCAAAAAATAGTCTATTCCTTTAGCAGACTGAACCCATCCAATTATCACCACAGTATGCTCCAGTCTCTCAAAGGAAAAAAAATAACTAAATGATTTCTCTGGCCCAGTACCCTTGATGGATTTAAGAAACCACCTGCTCTAAATTAAATCCTGTGACAACAGAGCAAATATTGCCTCATATTGAAGTGGAACCGATAACCAAAACAGCTTTAGAATCCCCACCTAGGAAAGTTTAAGAAGATAAATTACATATTCACAAAATCCCCAAATGATTGAAAAACCAAGAATCTGGGCTAAAAGATGAACTTTCATGCCTTGCTGGTCTCCAGCTTTAAAAGAATTATTCTACCATTTTGGACAGTCATAGAGTTTTGCCCTTCCTTAGATGAACCTCTCCTACTAAACCCATCTCTTATTTCCTTTTTAGTTAGTGGCATTTAGCATAGACTATAATGATCATTTGTTTTCTGCTCTTTCCACTATAACTTATCTTGATATCAGTTCTGAAAAACAATAATTAACATCTGCTCTGCAGATTTGCTCAGGAAGAATTTATTGAGTATTGGAGTTAGCAACATCAGATGACATTAGATTTGAACAAGAAGGACATTTTCCCAATCACTTCTAATTCCAAGTTAATGAAAAAAAATTCAGTGTCTGTGTTCCAAAGCTGTGTTTATAAATGCTGGAGTCTCTGTCAGTGATGCTCTATGCTGGCCCAATGAAGTAACATGCTGGAAAAATGTGCAGCAATGAGCGAAGTACAGTGACATATGTGTGTGAAGACACCACAAGAGAGATTTTATTTTATTTACAACTTAGAATAGCAATAAATAATCAATGCCCTTCCCATTATAAAAGAGAAAGAAAAAGGGGGAGAGGCAGAGGGAGATAGGATAGGAAGTGGGAAGGAGGAGAGGGAGACAGTAGGATGGGGGATGAGAGAGAGAGAGAGAGAGAGAGAGAGAGAGAGAGAGAGAGAGAGAGAGAACAATCTTTGCCCTGAATCTGATAATATTGATTTTTGACTGATTTGTGAACATATTGCAGCTGCTTTTCTCCATTAACTTTTAAGAATGCCCACACCTGCCTTTAAAACAAAGCACAAACTGTACGGAATATAAACCATGCCCTGACTCCTCATGTGTACCTTCATTCTGCCTCTTTACTACCTCTTTGACAAACTCTCAACCCAAGGCTTAGTAGTTCTGCACTGTCTTCAAAATGAGATCTCGAACATGGGGAATATCAGCCCACTAATGTCTGTGAAGTGCTGGTGCTCACCCAGCCTTGCAAGCATTCATTGAGACAGTTTTACTTATTGTTTTATAGCGAGCTTGGAAATCACATGGTGGACACAATGAGAGATTTGTGGCATCAGTAAACAAGAAAGACTTTGAGGAAGGACAACACAATCTCCTCAGGACCTTGGAATGACACCAAGGAGACAAGTGCTGGGCACAAGGTCAGCCCAGACACATGGGTGTGGCACTTCTTAGAAGCCAGGCTTCTATGCCTTAAGTCAGCCTCCAATGAAGTGGACAAAAGCACAAGGTCGACCCTGTGTGGCTCTGTTCAGAACAGAACACAAGCTTCAGTCCTGGCTGAGATGAGAGTAGGTCTTTGCAGGCACTCTCACAAGGTAACATCAGCTCCACAACTGTGCAAAATGTAGCTCTGTGGTTAGAGGGAGAAAGGCAGAAAATGAAGTATTGAAATTCATAAATTTAAATCTCTTAGAGATTGGTTTGCAACTTCTCATTTTCATCAAGCAGAATTGCTCCAGGTTTTTGTATAAACCACACTTTACTCTCCCAAGAGAATAATGATGTTTGTTTAGCTCCATGATAAATTCCCCACTTGAGAAAGACTATAGTTAATTTTAACTGCAATTCATAAATTCTTTGGAATGTATATTCAAGCACAATGAAGGATGCTTGAAATGCTATAAATTTTATGTGCATTGTTCTCTCATCTTATATGAGAAATAGCTTACATTATAAAAAGACAACCACAAGATATAACTGTATATGAATGTATAGTTTATTTTGTAATATTTAATGGTATAATGATTGTCACCTACACACTCAGGACACCAGAAACAGGGAAAGCGGTGACCTGTATGTGGGAGCAGGACCCCCCGGAGCAAGAGGAAGTCCAAGCTGTTGATTACAGGCACACACTGTTCTTTTGTGTAGAGTTTTTGCTTCCAACATCAGGACAAATCTTCTCACCGCCATCCACAGCCGCTCAGACCCAACCAATAAACACAGAACTTATATGCTTACGAACTGTATGGCCGTGGCAGGCTTCTTGCTAACTGTTCTTATAGCTTTTTTTTATCCTATACTTGCCAATGCTGTGCTTACGCGTCTTCACATGCTGCTGTCATGCGGCGCTGCAGTGTCTCTGTCAGCCTTACTTAATTCTCTTTTTGTTATTTCTGCCTGCACTGTTTTATTTATTGACCAATCAGAGCAATTTGACATACAGACCATCCCACAGCAGTATGGTTTAAAATCAACTAAACAGGTTTTGGAGAGGCAGGGTGTTCTTTTCATGGATGCAACTTCTCACCAGCATGTATTTGTATATTTTGTAATTTCTAAATATCTGTGACCATGTAAAAGTCGATTTTAATTGATAGTTTTCCTCAGTTTAATTTCCTATACATTTATGGTGACTGAAATCAGACAATTGCCCAGATTTCCTGTTAATATCCCATCTTGTGATTTTCTGATTCAATGACTGCTCTTTCTGTACTCTGAAAGCATGACCTGCTGTGGAATGTTCTGTATGGCAAATGTGTTGCTCTGATTGGTTAGTAAATAAAACACTGATTGGCCAGTAGTCAGGCAGGAGGAAGTATAGGTGGGACAAGGAGAAGAAGAATTCTGGGAAGTAGAAAGCTGAGTCAGAGACACTGCCAGCCACCACCTTGACAAGCAGCATGTGAAGATGCTGGTAAGCCATGAGCCACGTGGCAAGGTATAGATTTATAGAAATGGATTAATTTAAGATATAAGAACAGTTAGCAAGAAGCCTGCCATGGCCATACAGTTTCTTTTTTCTTTTTTTTTTTGTTTTCGAGACAGGGTTTCTCTGTGTAGCTTTGTGCCTTTCCTGGAGCTCACTTGTAGCCAGCTGGCCTCGAACTCACAGAGATCTGCCTGCTCTGCCTCCCGAGTGCTGGGATTAAAGGCATCCGCCACCACCGCCCGGCTGGCCATACAGTTTCTAAGCAATATAAGTCTCTGTGTTTACTTGGTTGGGTCTGAGCAGCTGTGGGACTGGCAGGTGACAGAGATTGTCCTGACTGTGGGCAAGGCAGGAAAACTCTAGCTACAATGACCTTTTCTTTTTTGTGAAAATTACGTTTGATCAAGATAAAATGTGTTTTTCCACAAATTACCTAATATTCCAGAAATCTTACACAAAAGCAGGATGGTTTAGTCTCATGTGAAGTAAATTCCAAGCAAAAGTCTTCTGGCCTAAAACCCTCAGTGCTTTGTATTCATCCTTACATATGGATCACAGCACCACAAGAAACCCAGTGACAGGCAGTAATATGGCTGACCAGCCTGCTGCCACCCTTGATCTCCAGTATAAGACAGTGGCCACAACCTGGCATGCTTGCCTTTGACCTCCACCCATCTTGGCACGTCCTCTTCCCTGTGTACAGTGATTATCAACCTGCCTTCTGTTTTCTCATTTGAATAAGTTCCTGCTGGTGACTTCAGTAAAGCTTTCCCTATAAAAGCTAAGATACACTCTGCCCTCAGAGAACTGGCCAGGCTCCTTGCTGAAGGCTGGCTGTGATGGGTGGGCTGGCTGAGTCACTGATGGAGAACTCACCTGGGAGGTGATAATGGAGGAAACCTGGAGGGTTGACCAGCCCAGCTATCACCCAGGCCCAGAACCAGGGCTATGAGTTGGCCCACCCCAACATCCACCTCATCTATGAGCTGTTGGGGCTTGAGGAGAGGACAAACCTACAGATCCAAAACTGCAGGATCTCCATAACACAGGACAACAACAGGATATCCAAGAGGAACCCCAGTGAGAGCCCATCATCAATGGTGTAGCAGAGGCCTAGAACCAGGCCAGTGACGCTCAGCAATGAACACTGGCAAGCTGAGATGAAAGGATTAAAGGGTGAACTCTGTGACTCACCGGGACACACCACAGCTTCCATGACAAGATTCTTCTCCCCACCCCACCCCTTTTGTTTGTTTATTGGTTTTGTTTTGTTAGTTTCGTTTGGTTTTGGAGTTTTCTTTTAAATTTTGTTTTGTTTTGCAGGAGTTTGCATGGTCGGAAGGCGAATGCGGGGGACGGGGATGCATGATGTGAAATCTGCAAAGAATTAATATTAGTTAAAAAAAAAAAAAAGATAATCTCTGCTCACCTGGGCCTGCTGCCTTCTGAGACAGTAGCACTGTGAACATCTTCCACTCCCTAGACTTGAAATACAACAGAAGAAACATAAGAGTTGAGAAGGGAATGTGGCCTTTATTCTTACACCAAAAATCATTCTATTTACAGAAGAAAGTAGCTGAATCTAATGGAGGGACCACTAGGTGCTGAAGGATGAGTAATGCAAGGACAGCTTATGACCTACCTGAACCGGAGGGGCCTCTGCTAGCTGTGTGCAATGGTAAAATATGCTGCTCTGGGGCCCCCCTCCAGCTCTCCCTAAATAATTTCCTATAAATACTTTCTACTCCTAACTTATTACTCTGAGCAGGATGGAACTCACCAGTGACTGGAAGCACTAATGTCCACTGCTGTTCTAGGGGTACCATTGATGCCACTGCCACACTGCCACGTGGGTAGACACTGCTCCTCGATGTCTCTCCATAGAAAAGCCCTTCACCTAGCTTGCTCCACAAAAGCCAGTTCTCTGTCATGTGCCAAGAAGCAAGAGACACATTCAATGTGAAGAGTAACCAACACCAAGTTTGTTTCTTGGAAGTTGAAAATCCATTACTTTATTCCATCTCTGACTTAATACATCCCTAGTTAAGCAGTTTCCCATGAGTCTGAGATTGAGAGGGAGATAGAAATATGTATTAATGTTCTAATTATGCAAGAATCTATTGCTATGGATAGTCCTAATCAAATGAATTTATACGATGAATCTTTCAGAAAGAATGTAAGGCGGAGGCTGTGCACAGGGGAGCTATTACTGCGCCCAGCATGGAGGGCTTTCCAGAGGACTTCTGCTTTAACAGCATTTGTTGTTTCAGAGCCAGGTGTGGGGTCACTTACCCTAGTTTCTCCAGTATGGTGTTCTGCGTCTCATCTTTGCTCAAGTTTTTGAGATTAGGGTATAATATTTGACCTGAGTCTTGAGTCTGTTTTTAAACGCACTGTTAAAATTTTAATGGCCAATGAATTGGTAATTAATTAAATAGAGTGTATCTCTAAAACATGAGAATCGTGATTATTTTTTCTACCTTGACAGTAGGCTGTTCACCCAAAACCAACCTTCTATAGCCAAATGTATAATGTACTTTGTGTGTACATTATTAGCACACACAAACACAACAGTCACAGCAGACAGAAATCATGGAAAATGAGTTGGAAGCCAGCCTGAGCTACATAAGGAGACCCAGACTCAAAATTCCCACACAAATAAACAGCAACAGCAAAAACAAAGATAAATTGAAAAACTCAAGCACTGTTAAAGTCAACACTTTTGAGGAAATGTTCAGACTTGAAAAAAACTGGAAAATAATATATATTGCACAGGCTATCTCTGGCTAATAGGAGAGATTCTGGAAATGTGTGGTACCCTTTACTGCCAAATGCAGGTGTCTGTAATTTAAAAATTCAGGTTTTTTCACAATCCCTTAACGAGAGTGGGAATTCAGCATCAAACCACAGAGCCCCACCCCACACCCCCACCAATGATTGTAAACTGGAGGGTACTCTCACCAGTTATTATCTGGGTTAGTAAGAGTCCAGTGCGGGGAGTGCCTCCACCCAGTTCATATTGGAGTTGACCAATTAACTCATACTAATCAAAGGTATTAATGAGCCTGATGATGCAGAGGCTCTGAACGAGTCTGTGAAGACTGCTGTTGCTCTCAGGTAATTGCGATCCACTAGAAACAAAGGCAAGCCTCAAGTGTCCCTGAAGACTCCACTAACTCCAGAAAGAATTTCCCGATCCAGCTGCCCTTAGGCCATATCAACATAGCACAACTAACCTGTGGCCCCAGAATACTTGAAAAGAACTGAGACTTGATTTCTTTTTGAATTTTATTTTAAATAGGACATAACAGTGTCAAAAATTAGAGCTGGAGAAATGGCTCAGAGGTTAAGAAAACCACGTTTGATGGAGGCTTCCACCCTATTTCAGCCTTTAGGTGACTTCAGCTACAGGAAATATATGATTCAAATTTTTGTAAGAGACTAATCTTCCCAGTAGATAAACATAAAAACAAGCAAGGGTTCAGTTGAGCTGTGAATGTGATATGGAGGGAGAAATTATGACCTACATCAGGAACCTAGGGTATAAGTGCTTGTTTCTTACTTATGAAAGACCTTTAAACAATAATGACCATCATGCCTATGCCCCCAGTAACCAGATATTTATTCATCATGACACACACTAACACCTTGTTGTTCTTGGATTATGTTAGCTTTTTGTAAAAAATTATTGAATTAATAAGCAGCTCTAGTTTTGTGAGAGGGCTCCAATGCTGTAAAAAATCTACAAAACAAATCTATTTCATCCATACATTAAAATTTCCATTTCAGTGTTGCACAGATGAATTAGGCTCCAAGTATAAACATGGATGTACATTTTCATTGAAACTTGGAATGAAATCATATATATCATCATATATATATAAAATCATATATAATATTATTAGATTTTTTTCCTTGATTTCTTATAACAATGGTCCCCTGCCACAGTATTTTCTATCAATAAAGTTGGATACATGTGACAATACAGCATTAGATGATACAACTTGTCTTGCTGAACCTACCAGGCATGGAGTGGACAGACAGAGTATAGCAATCTGTAAGAAACCTGGGGAAGCAGATAGATTATCGTATATATGTATACATAATATTTTAATAATTCTTTGAAAATTTTGTGCAATAGACTTTGACCATATTTACCCTCAATGATGCCCTTAACTCTTCCCAGATCTACTACATCTCTCACTACCTCACAGTTCTGTATCCTCTTTTTCTTAAATAACACATTGAGTCCAATTTGTGCTACCCACATACTCATGGATGTAGGCCCTGTGGTGTAGTTCAGGTAAACTACCTAGGGCCACACCCTTAAGGAAAATTTTCTCTCCCTCTTCCAGAAACCATCAACTGTCCATTGCTCTTCACTAGGGGTAGGAATCATAAACCTCTCCCTCCATGACAGAATGTTAATGGACTTGATCTTGTATAAATCTTGTGCAGGCAGCCACAAGTTCAGTTGTGAGGGACAGTTCATGAGTGCAGTGGTCTTGTCATGTCCAGAAGACACTATTTTGTTAAGTCCTCTTTGATCTCTTGATATTACAATATTTTTGCCCCCTCTTCCACAATGGAACCTGAGCCTTAGGGGTGTGTGTGTGTGTGTGTGTGTGTGTGTGTGTGAGAGAGAGAGAGAGAGAGAGAGAGAGAGAAGAGAGAGAGAGAGAGAGAGAGAGAGAGACAGAGAGACAGAGAGAGACAGAGAGAGACAGAGAGAGACAGAGAGGGAGAGAGGGAGAGAGGGAGAGAGGGAGAGAGAGAGAGTGGGAGAGAGATACTGTTTTTTGGCTGAGAACTTAACATTTATTCTCTATACTTCAACTAGTTGTGAGTGGCTGTATTAAGTGCCCTCTAGTGTGCAAAGAAATATCTTGATAAGGGTAGACAAATTATCTTCAGCAAAGATTGTTTCCTCTCATCTTTGGTTTATTTGGGGAAATCACATCAATGTTCCCCTATGTCTTCAACATCCCAATGAAACCTAGCAAAAATCTGAGTGTGTGGTTCATTTCCTAATGAAAGCAAGACCTTTATCCTCTGCTTGATGTCAGCTGTGAAGCAATTGACTCACAGAGCCACACTGAAAAGGATGTTCAAATTATCTAGCAGGGAACAGTCTTGTGACAAATGCAGCATTAACATGAGATAATGACAATAATGTTTAATTGAGTTTGAATCTCATGCAATTTCCATCAATAATTAATATGCTGTTGGGTCAATAGAAACGTTGGATTGTGATCAATATTACATCATAAAAAAGTAATTGCTTAGCATTTCAATACCATCCTTTGAAATTTAAAATGGATTATAATATTTCATTTCCCTAAGGAGTCAAGTCAGCATTCTATTAAAGGGGTGGGGTGGTTAATGGAAATACTTAATACTTCGCTTGGGACAAGAAATAAAATTAATACCAAAAATGGAAATATAGTCCCCAGCTTTATGTACTGTGTTGTGTTTGGTCAACAGGGTCATCTCCTCCAGGTTGCTCCAATTCTTGACTCTATTAGCTTACATCAGACTCTGAATGGGTTGATAATGACAATTCACAGGAAGCAATGAAACTCCTAGGGAAGACGGCTTCCTGCTGGTTTGTGCTCATTGCTTCTGTCATCACTTGAAACAACACATTTGCTTTCTCAGATAACAACCTTGGCAACTACATCTACTATACTTGGAGGTGACCAGGCCACCCTCATCTCCCTCATGATCGTTTTGGCCTGGAGACACAGTCACAGATTACATGCATAATTAGAGTGTGTTTAACTAAAACCATAATGAATTTGGTAAAAGAAGCACAGGAAGTCATGTCAGAATCATTAGTGGCCTGATAGAAACAACTTGGAGGAAAATGGTGTCAGGAGCATTACACACAAAAGACAAGCACATGTTAGCTAGGCAACGCACAGCAGAGACAAGCCCAGGCAGAGGGCAAGTGGGCAGGTCCAAAAGATGCGAGGCTGTTGGATTTTCAGGAAGGAGAAGGTGATATGCTTATGTGTCTGGGGGTACTGAGCAAGAAGCAGAGTGGAAGAGCCAAAAGATGAAGCAATGGATGGAGCCACTAATGGACCAAGGGAACATGGTCTTGGGTTTGATTTTTCTGAAAAAGTCATTCAGTAGAAATAATAAAGGGAACAGTTAGTCTAGTAGTTATACTGCTCTTTAGTGCTAATTTATATGTTGTGTGGAATTTACCTTGGGGTAAATTTACCTATGAACACAGATGACCAGTTAAGAGAAAATGACATGAATCAGGTGAAAGCCAAGAGTAATTTGGACCTGGGAGATGCTGATGATTAAAGAGGAGTTCACACACTGAAAAAAAGCTGAGAGTAAAACCAGTAAGGCTTCTGAGGTTAGGGAAAAGGAGGCTTAAAGACCATATGGATGGTCCCATCCTTTAACTTATTTCACTGAGGTTCTGAAGTAGAATGGCATTTGCTCAAATAGTTAAAAACCTACCCACCATGTATTTTTTTAAAAATTATCATTAGAAGTTACATACCATGCTTGTATTTCTGAGTCTAGGTTACCTCAACTCAGGATTATCTTTTCTAGTTTCCATCTATTTGCCTGCAAATTTCATGATTGTTCTTAACAGCTGAGTTATGTACTCAATTATAAGTAGACATTAACGGTTAAATAAAGGATAACCATGCTACAATCCACAGACCCAGAGAGGCCAAGTAACAAGGAGGACTCAAGGGGGCACCAAGGGGACAGAGGAGATAGAGGGAGACATTACTGGGAGAGACAAATGGAATGGGGGGGAGGCAATGTAGAAACCTAGTGCAGTGGAAACTCCCTGGAATCTACAAAAGTGGCCCTGGTGAAGTCTCCTGATAATGGCGTATACAGAGCCCAAACTGGTCCTCTTCTAAAGCCAGGCAAGGCTCCTAGCAGCAGGGCTGGGGCATCAAGCCAGCATGAGTGGGAGGCTATTTGTTGGAGCATGAACACCTTTCCAGTGGCCACACCACCAAAGAAGATGACATCCCTCCCCTAGCAAACATGAACTGACATTGGTTTCAAAAGGAGGGGCGGAGCCTCTTAAGTCCCTCCCCATCCATGATGAAACGTTGGTGGAGCCAGTTTTGTGTAGTTCTAGTGCAGACAGCCATAGCTACAGTCAGCTCATCGGTGAAACAGCAGTGCCATGTCCAGAAGACATCATTTGCGGCACACCTCCCCATCCTCACCTCTTACATTCTTTGAGATGTTCCCTGAGCCCTGAAGAGGGTGATACAGGGGTACCATTTGAGCAGAGCATCCATCATCACCTGTTCGTAGCACTTTGGTCAACTATGGGTATCTGCGTTAACTTTTGCCCAACAATAAGAAACTTCTCTGATGAAGGCTGGAAGCAGCATTAATCTAGGACTATAAACATGAGTATATCGAAGACAGCTTGACTACATGGCCATTTAAAACAATAACAGTGGTGGGTTCTTGTGTAGGGCCTATGATTTCCCCAGCCAAGGGCTCTTGAGTAGGTCTACAGAAACAAGTTCCAGGACCCTCCTGTGAGTCAGCCCACAATCCAGTTAGAAAGTGGTGGGTTGTTCCCTTAGCAGCTCTGCCACCATCGCACTAAAGGGCACATGATGCCGGGAAGGTCATTAGTAGAGTTTACAGGGTTCACAGACAGATAAGACTGCTGATGACTTTTTCTCCTCCAGAAAAACACACAGCACCTTCTGGCACCGTGAACGCTGCTAGCCAGTAGGACAGAAAGAAGCTTTCAATCCAGTTCCAGCCAACAACCAATAGGAAGCAAATGTCCTCCATCATCTAGTGCAAGCAGATAAAGGATGCATTCCAAATGGGAGTGGCAGGGGTTCTCCCCTAGCAGGACCTCCAGGTGAGAACGCAGTCCCGCTGGTATCACAGTCATATTCCAGGGAAACAGTGTTTGGAGAATCCACCCGCAAGTCTTTTACAATAACTGACATGTCAATAGAAATCACACACACACACACACACACACACACACACACACACACACACACACACACACATCTTGTGCTCCTCATTGAATTAGTATAGTGGCATTTCAGTAAAATCACTTCTACCACTGGCTGAAAAAGTAAGGTCCATTTATACAATGAAAAATGATCACAGGGCTGCCATCCATAACCATGATGGAAGAACCACACAAAAACCATGGCAAGCAAGGAAATCCATCCCAAGAGTCCGCATCTTTAAGTTCCTCTATGAGGATAGATTTCTCCATTAACAGGTAGAGATTTTTACTGGCTTGGGTTTCCGGGGTGAGCTGTACCTCTTCTAAACATGTCCCCAAATCTAGGCACACCTTCTGAGTAACAAGCCTTGGCAAAATAGAGAGAGAATAATGATTTGAATTCTGCTAATGTGTGTGCAACGTGTTCTCAGAGTGAAAACAATGAAGCGGCAGCACAGGATCAGCGTTCACTGCCAAGACTGCTCTGCCATCCAGCAAAAGCTCATCTCTTGAACCACCCTTTCTTAAGGTTGCTGATTTCTGCTTTTTTTGAGGCACTATCACTTATTTTGTATTTAACTAAGGTCTGGATTGATTCTGAAAATACAGGGATGAATGAAATGCAGTAATGACATCTCAAAGTAGCAGGGTAGTCCCCTGCAGGAATGATGTGTTGGTCAACACACACTTGAACCTAACATTTACAGTGCACAGTAGCATATTTTTCTATATAGATTCTTGCTAGAATCCAAGCAAGCATGAAGGACCTAGAGCAAGACTTCTGGGATACATACATTTCCGTGACTAAACTGTATAAAATAACCCAATGCTTCATGCTTCACTGCTAAGGAACCTTAAGAACATCCCAGGGAGTTTCTTATTATGTTTGTAAATTATATTTCCCATACAAGTAGACCTGGGGAGGAAGCCCAAGGCAATTAGAAGTCCAATTATCCTTGACCCAACAATTTTGGAACTCAGGTGACTATACTGACCAAAAACCTGAATGTGCACTGTCCTGCCTACCCTAATCAAATATCACTTCTGCTTGCTCATCTTCCTCAAGCCTCAAATAGCATGGGAAACTTACAGAAATGGTTGTTAATACACATGCTCACCAAAAGATGAGCAGCAGTGTGTTCACCAGAACCCTGCTTACAATAACTCCAAAGTGGGTGTTCAAAATGGCAGGATAAACTAAGGTATGATCACACAATGCTGACCACACAGCAATGACAACTCACAAAGTAATGGAAGAATCAAACAAACATGTTGAGCCAGAGAGCCCATCCCCAAGAGTTCCTATCAAGTGAGTCTATTTCTTTAAGTTCCTCTACAGTGATAGGTTTCAGAACAGTGATCATTTTTAAACAAGAAAGGGTGATTATTCAGAAGAGACTGTCCTGGAGATTAAGCCAGTTCCATGTGAGATCCAGAGCTAGTCACACAGTGGAAATCATTTTGTCAAGAAAGCCTAACATCATACAATCATTATCTGTGCTCATTTAAAAAGAAGCAAAGGTCAGGGTCAAAATTTACCCTCTTCCTGCTGGAGACAAAATTAGAAGATGGGACATGTGTGAGGTCTCACTGAATTCTAGCATTAACCAGTTTTCTATCTACTCTGGCCATCACTGGACCACTGTGGCCAACTTGGGAGCATGAAAAGTGAGAATTTCATCTTGAAGAATCCCAGGAGGCAATGACCTAAGCATCTTCTTGGAATGGCCTGGAGCAAGGCAAACAGAGCCAGCACATCAAGCACAGGAATTCTGCCCAAAATGACAAATCAAAGTGTCACTCACTGTCTTATTCCAAGCAGATGTTTAAAAACTGAGGCTGGTCATTTTCATCCTTCAGAGCAATAAACATGCCCATCCAATAATCCACATATACTTAAGTAGCATCTAATGTGCTCTTTTAAAAACCCAATACTTAAATATATTATCAGGCAGAGGTGCTCCAAAGTATTGTAGAAAGCTGGGTAAGAGGTATTGGCATATGTTTTATCTAATAAGCCAAGATAAGATAAGTTATAAGGGATGTGACAAGAGATTTATTGAAACTAAATTATGTATGATAAGCAGCCCAAGAAAGACACTGGTTCTTACTAGCTAAAGTCTGGAGTTGATCCTCCAATGCAGAGTAGCAGTTGTGTTTGGAGAACAGAGAAAATATGACCAGATTGCCAGATCACATCTGGGAATAACAAATTTAGAGTGGGCAACCACAGCACTACCATGTTGAGACCTCCTTCCCTGCTGGGAAAGATCCAGCTGGCCCTGTGCTGTGAGTAGATGCCCTCTGCTACACCTGACCCCAGAGCCACCCTCATCATAGTGCCAAGAGCACCAGTCCTCCTTCACAGAGAAGGATCTGGAAATTTGCTCCAGGGGGGTAAAGGGAAGCGGTGCAGATGCAGGGTGAGGCAAGTGGTACTTATCTGAGAACAACTTTGTTGTGTTATCTCTCTGATCTTGCAGGCTTCTCTGGCTTTTAATGGTTGGGGGTCAACATGAGATCATGGAGAGATCCAAACCCCGTCCCTAAGCTATCGTCAACAGCACCTTTTCTCTTATAAGGTTACAGCTTATAATCAGAGATCATCCAACGAGTCAATGTGTGCTACATCATGCTACTTGGTGCTCCTCATACTGCTTTTCTTGAAATAGCAGAAACAGTCAGCTGGGCTTCCCCCTAACTCACACTGGGCAGTGGGCTGTAGAACCCTCGAGACATGCACTCACTGTGGCTCCTAGAACAGCTGTGCTGGCAGCTGCCTGTAGAAAACTACCTTATATTTTAGAAGGGACAACAGGACTGGGATTTGAAGACCTTGGTGGCTTCGTGTGGCACTGACAGATGCATAACTGATTTACCTCACCCGATGGTTACTGAAGAAAGTTCTCCACAACAGCTATGCCCTCTAGCTTCTAAAGCAAGCTCATTTTAGGAGAACCAATCCTGGGGACAATCCCTGAAGAGCTAATACTAACTTTAGCATGTCATATTTATGCTGGGAATTAGGCAACAAGCATGTAAGGTGATGTGTGTAGAGTTCCTCTATTCAACGAGACGGTTTCAGGATCACTAATGTGAACAAATATGTACTATGGTGAAGATTCAGTTAGAAATCACAAAGCATATGTGGTGTAAATAAAGTTTACAAATCACTGGGCTTGTTTATCCCGCAAGCCTATTGCAATTCAGTGTAATTAATCTGAAAGAGGCGATTAGCTAGAACACATTGATGATATTGAGGGACTCAAGCACTTAAAAAGACCACTGAGGGCTGCAGAGATGGCTCTGCGTTTAAGAGCACTGGCTGTTCTTCCAGAGGTCCTGAGTTCAATTCCCAGCAACCACATGGTAGTTCACAACCATCTGTAATGAGATCTGGTGCCCTCTTCCAGCCTGTAGGGACACATTCAGGCAGAACACTGTATGCATAATAAATAAATAAATCTTAAAATTAATACCACTGAAAGGAAAAGAAATATACTTGAGATGAACAAGTCAACATCAACTATAGATTTAGAATGAGCAGAAGTAGTTTGTGTAGTTCACGATGAGATGACACTTGTGCCCTTTGACAGACACCTGCCTCATCTTCCTCTAGTAAAACCCTCTCTCCTGCCTCTGTTAGGCACCTTTCCAGTGTCTGCCGCTAGGGATTTAACCTTGAAGACTCCTCCACATAAGTGAGCTCATAAAGCATTTGGGTTTATGTTTCCAGGCTATTTCACTTAGTATATTTTTATCCAGGGATCATCCGTAATGTCCAACATGCCAGGATCTCTGCTTTTAAGGCTCTATAACATCCCCATTCTCCCTCTTACACACACACACACACACATACACACACACACACGCACATGTGCGCGTACTCAGGCTTTCTTGTTCCATTTCTTCATAGGCACTTAGGTTGTTTCCATGTCTTTTGTGTTATGACAATTTTTGCAAAAGTTATGGAGACATCCATGTCTTCAACACACTGAGTTGGTTGTAGTTATATATTTGAGTAACACACACACACACACACACACACACACACACACAACAACAACAAACAACAACAACAACAAGTGAAAAGAAAAGAGGCCATTAATTTTAGAGGGAACAAAAGGAAGGACTATATGGAAGAGATTAGAGGGAGGAAAGGGAAGGGTGAAATTATGAAATTATAGTTTAATTTTTTAAAAAATTTAAAGATCACTTGTATGAAATAATCTACAGCTGTGAACAGTGCCACCTGGGCAGGTGGTCCTGGATTGTATAATAGAGCACACTGAGCGAGCCATGGGGAGCAAGCTGGTAAACAGCACCCCTCCATGATCTCTGCTCTAGCTCCTGTCTCCATGACCCTGCCTTGAGTTCCTGCCCTGACTTCTCTTCCTGAAAGACTATGATCTGGATGTGTAAGTCAAACAAGCCCTTCCCTTCCTAAGTTGTTGTTGGTCTTAGTATTTACTACAGCAATAGAAACCTAACTAATCAAGAAATGCTCAAACACATCAATCTTTAAGCAAACAATTTAAGGGAGAAATGAATTTTTACTTATTAATTACAATTTTTAAAACTTGGCAAAAAAAAAGAGAGAGAGAGAGAGAAACCTAACTAGGACAAAGATAAGCACCACAGAGCGGACAATTGCTGTGAGTGATGTCACCGTGTTGTTTAGGAGGACTGTGGATGGAGCTCGAAGATGAGATAAACTCTTTCCTCTCCAAGTCACCTTTGATCATGGGGTTTGTCACAACAACAGAAACCTAAGCAAAATGTGGGAGAGATTAATAACAAAGGTCTCAAGCAAAGGTGAGTGGAAAGTAGGTGGCATGAAAGTGAACGGATGAGAAGAACCCACACACGAAACAAAAATTATTGCCATTGACACATGGTGATGGTTAAACTAAGATTTTCTAATGTGTACCTTTAAATTTGGATAAAATTGGCTGAAGAGAGCAATAGGAATGTTTGAGGAGGAAACAAGTGCATTCAGAAGAACACCTGTGTTGAACTAGGGACCACATTTCCATATCCTGGTTTAGCCGGATTTCCAGAAATGTTGTCGCCCAGTGGTCATAAATCACAAGGGAAGCGGCTCGCTACAGACCCCCTTGTTCTCTCCCTGACTACATAAGTGTCACCCCCATACAGCCTCTCTGTTATCTGCAGGGTTCAGGCAGCAAATAAAAACCCCTGCAGTTATTCCAAATGTGGATAGCTTTAACACAGAGATTTGTTATACAGATGACTAAAGGATGAAAAGGCACACAGGTTAGCTTTCACTTCATGGAGGAGCTACGATCCCGACAATGAGGACAATCAGAGGCATCTAGACAGAGCTAAAATTGCCCTGGGTTCTGCCTAGGAGAATGTAGAACCTGGAATCTCAGGGCTTCCCTGCAGGATCCAGAACAACGAGTTGTGGCTACTACTGGAAATGTTCCAAAGGAAGATAAAGGGAGAGGTTTCCTTTCCTCCTGTACCAGCACCTCCCTCTATCACATTGAAGAGAGGACAGATAGATGACCGAAGTCCCAGAACAACTCAGCCACGATCATCCCACTCCTAACGGAGCAAAAGAAGACAGAAGAAGGGATCTGAGAGCAAAGCAGCATACAGTCAGGAGAGTCTCTCGAACATGTCCATGCACAGCGAGGGAAGCAGATTCGCTCGTGTTTGGGAAACAAGGTTGTCACTAGAAAAAAAATGGTTGTCTCCTGCACCATACAAAGGTATCAATTTATCCCCTGCAAGTTATAGTTTGTATTGGGGGGGGGCGCGTGGGGGTGTGCATGTAGTGTATGAATGTGTGTGTTCTGGTACATATATGCATGTGTGCAAGCATGTGGAGGCCACAGGTCAACTTCAGTGGTCATAGCCATGCAAACTGTTTTCAAGAGAGAGACTCTCCATGGAGCCCGGGCCTCCCAAATTAGGCTGCCTTGGCCACCCACCAATTTCCAGGAATCTACCTTTCTCTGCTTCCTCAGAAAGGATTTAAAACATAGGCACCAGTGTCCTAAGTTTTGTGTATTTTTTACATGAGTACTGGGGATGGAACTCAGTTCCACATGCATAAGTTACTGGCTGAGCTACCACTCCATTTCCCTTATTTAAAGTGACATATTCTTGTTACAATGATTCACAATGTTTTAGGAAAATCATACTCAGGTAGGCTGAATATTTGCACACTGTAGTCCTAATCCTCAGTGTCATTGTAGTCAGAGTGTGACAAGAACAGGCTGTTTACATAGCAATTAAGTTAGAATGAGATCTTCAAGATGTAACCTTGGACACAGTGTGGTCTGAGAAAATTTCACATGAAGATGGAGGGGAACGGTGGCTGTGAATACGGCCAGGAGTGAGGCTTCATAATAAACCATGCCGATTATACGGCTTTTCTTGGATTTCCAGCTTCCAAAACTGGGCAGAAATAAAATTCTGTTGTTTAAATTGTGCAGCTATGATGCTTCTGAGGGGATGCAGCCCAGTACGGGCTCTTTTTAGGTGGCCTCATGTTTCTACAGTCCATTCCACCCTGTATCACTGTGGACATTGTTGCATCCACAGACACACCCAATTCTTCCTGTATCACTGTCTTAGTTAGGGTTTCTATTGTTGTGAGGAGACGCCATGACCGTGGCAACTCGTATAAAGGGAAGACACTTCATTGGGGCGGCTTACATTTTCAGAGGTTTACTCCCTTATCATCATGGTGCAACAGGGAGACATGCAGGCAGATATGGTCCTGGAGAAGGAGCTGAGAGAGGTAATAGGAAGTCGTCTGAGACACTGAGCATAGTTTCAGCATATAGGAGACCTCAAAGCCCACCCCAACAGTGACATAATTCTTCCAACAAGGCCATACCTACTCCAACAAAGCCACACCTCCTAATTGCTATTCCTTATGAGCTAATGGGGGCCAATTACATTCAAACTACCACATTCTATTCAATGTCCCCCATAAGCCTGTAACAATATTATAATGCAAAATGCATTTAGTCCAACTCCAAAAGTCCCCATAGTCTACCACAGTCTCAACAATGTTTAAAGTCCAAAGTCTCTTTTGAGATTCATGCCATCTCTTAACTGTAATCCCATATAAAATCAAAATCAAAAAATAGATCACATACTTTCAACATATAATGGTATCAGATATATATTACCATTCTAAAACATAGGAAAGGAAGCACAGTGAGGAAAAACTGGACCAAAACGAGACCAAAAACCAGCTGGGCAAACTCCAAACTCTGCATCTCCATGTCTGATGTCAGAACACTCTTCAGATCTCCAACCCCTTTCAGCTTTGTTGACTGCAGCAGACTTCTTTCTCTTGGGCCCCTCCCCACGGTAGGTATCCCAGACAGAAAGAGGGCCAAGGAAATAGCAGAGCTCCTGAGTCCCTGTCTTTGCTTCTTGTTCTTACCTGTTTCTGCTACACTTTCTTTTGCAGACACCAGAACCCAACTCCTTCAGTCTTTCATTGTGAACTGAAGACCAAAGACTCCAAGAATTTCTACACCTTCAGCAGCATCAGATTAGGAGTGCTAAGACATCCGGCTCTCTGGACTGAAAAATACTGTGTCCCCAGCATTTCCAGTGTACAGACGACCACTGTTGAACTACCCAGCCCCTGTGGCGTAAGCCAATCTAACAGACTCTCTTTTATAATACACATGTACATCCTGTCACTTCTATTGCTCTAGAGAACTCTGAGACATCTTGTTTACTTTTGTTGAGGGTCCTTGTGCACATGTTTCTAGAAATAATGGCCTGTGATCTTTTACTTTTTTAGGAGGGCTGCTGTCTGACTTGGGTGCTGGGAAGTCCTGAACTCTGAACTTATTCCATGCTGCTTGTACTTTCAGGATGTGATCCTGTAAAATTATTTCTTCTCTAATGAAATCACCTGTCTGATTTATTTGTTTCTTTTGTGTTGACTGCTTTATGTAGCTCTTGCTTTTCTTTCTAACAAGTTACATTATTGATTTAACACCTCTTGGCATTTCTAAGTAGTGTTTTTATCATTTTAGTACAATTTACTTCTATTTTACCTACTTACATAAATTGTCCTATCACTTTCAGTCAGTCTGATATGTTTCTCATTATTTCCTTTACAGTTTCTTTGACTCATGTACTACTAAATATATTTTGTCTAATTTCCTAGTATTTGATGGGGTCTAATTTAATTAAATTTGGCTAAAGAATATATATTTTATAATTCTTAATACTTTAAGCATATGTAAGCTTCTTTTCATGACCTGGTAAATCTTTCTTGATGAATGGACTCTCACACTTGGAAACACTGTGTATTCTGTAATTTCTGATGATAGAGTCTAGGAGATCCATTTTTTCACACTGTTCTGAACTTTGGTGCACTTTCTGTATAGTTGTTATAGCAACTACAAAAGGGGACTTATTAATATGCCCAACTATAAATTTGGATGTATCTATTTCAACTTTCATTCCTGTTTCATTTTTGCTTAAATTTTATTTCATTTTGATAAATTATAATCATATATAATTAGGTACATGGTGATATACGTGGATAATTGTACCTGTGACTAAACCTACCTACTGCAATCAATACTTATATTATTCGTTCTGTTCAATTGCAGTATTGGCTCTTTTTCCAACATCTTCCATTGCCTTCCTGCCTCAGCCTCTGGTGGCCACCATTCTGTTTGCTGTTTCTGTGAGATTGAACAACTGGGTTCATAGAATCAGAGACATGTTCATGTATTTTGAAGTCTTCTTGGTAGACAGCAACATTTTAATGAATAATAATATAATAAAATAAATAAATAACAAATATGAATATGACAAAAAAATCAAACAAGAAAAAGAGCCAAAGAAAAAGCACAGGAAATGCATATAGAAGCAGACACACACACACACACATATAGAAGGTGTTCGCACACACAGGAATCCCATAAAAACCCCAAACCAGAAGCCATCATATACACACAAATGACATGTAAGATAAAAAATAATAAAAATTTTAAAAAGCCCTGACTTCGCTTATTATATTGTTTTTTTAACAGTTTTTGACAATCCCATGGGTTTTTATAATGTGTTGTGAGCATATTTATCACCTATTACCTTCTCTTATCTTCCTCCCACACCTGCTGACCCCACTCATCTTCCCACTACTTTCATGCACATCTTTTTATTTATTTTACAACACCATTCAGTTCCACATAATAGCCACAGATTCCCCTGCTCTCCCCCTCTCGCCCCCTCTCCCCTCCCCCCAGCCCACCCCCCATTCCCACCTCCTCCAGATCAGGGTCTCCCCCGAGGACCGGGATCGACCTGGTAGACTCAGTCCAGGCAGGTCCAGTCCCCCCCTCCAGACCGAGCCAAGCGTCCTGCATAAGTCCCAGGATTCAAACAGCCAACTCATGCAACGAGCCCAGGACCCGGCACCAACGCACAGCTGCCTCCCAAACAGATCAAGCCAAATGACTGTCTCACCCGTTCAGGGGGCCTGATCCAGTCGGGGGCCCTCAGCCTTTGGTTCATAGATCCTGTGCTTCCATTCATTTGGTTATTTGTCCCTGTGCTTTATCCAACCTTGGTTTCAACAATTCTCGCTCATATAAACCCTCCTCTTTCTCACTAATTAGACTCCCAGTGCTCCACCAGGGGCCCAGCCGTGGATGTCTGCATCCAGATTCCTCAGTCCTTGATGGGGTTTATGGCACAACTATCAGGGTGTTTGGCCATCCCATCACCGGAGTAGGTCAGTTCCTGCCGTCTCTCGACCATTGCCAGCAGTCTTTTGATGGGGTATCTTTGTGTATCTCCGTGGGCCTCCCTAGCTCTCTGCTTCCTCCCCTTCTCATGTGGTCTTCATTTACCATGGTCTCCTATTCCTTGTTCTCCCTCTCTTTTCTTGATCCAGCTAGGATCTCCCACTCTCTTTCCCTCGACCATCGCCCTTCATTGTTCCCACTCATGACCAGGCTGTTCATGTAGATCTCATCCATTTCTCTGTGTCTTTTTTGGGTTCCCGTTTTCCAGGTAGCCTCACTGGTGATGTGACTAGCGGTCCAGTCATCCTTGTTCCACATCTAGCATCTTCCTATCAGTGAGTACATACCATATTTGTCTTTCTGAGTCTGGGTTACCTCACTCAGGATAATTTTTTCTAGATCCATCCATTTGCCTGCAAAGCGTATGATGTCATTGTTTTTCTCTGCTGAGTAGTAAGTATTCCATTGTGTATATGTGCCACAATTTATTTATCCATTCTTCAGTTGAAGGGCATCTAAGTTGTTTTCAGGTTTTGGCTATTACAAACAATGCCGATATGAACATAGCTGAGCAAGTGCTCTTGTGGTATGATTGAGCATTTCTTGGGTATATGCTCAGGAGTGGTATAGCTGGATCTTGGGGGAGATTGATTCCCAATTTTCTAAGAAAGCGCCATATTGATTTCCAAAGTGGTTGTACAAGCTTGCATTCCCACCAGCAGTGGAGGAGAGTTCCCCTAGTTCCACATCCTCTCCAGCATAAAGTGTCTTCAGTGTTTTTGATCTTAGCCACTCTGACAGGCGTAAGGTGGCATCTCAGAGTTGTTTTGATTTGCATTTCCCTGATGATTAGGGATGTTGAGCAATTCCTTAAATGTCTTTCAGCCATTTGGGTTTCCCTGTTGAGAATTCTCTGTTTAGATCTAAAGCCCATTTCTCAATTGGACTGTTGGTCGTTTTGATGTCTAATTTCTTGAGTTCCTTATATATTCTGGATATTAGTCCTCTGTCACATGTGGGGGTTGGTGAAGATCTTTTCCCATTCTGTAGGCTGTCGCTTTGCCTTGTTGACCGTATCCTTTGCTCTACAAAAGCTTCTCAGTTTCAAGAGGTCCCATTGATTGATTGTTTGTCTCAGTGTCTGCGCTACTGGTGTTATATTTAGGAAGTGATCTCCTATGCCAATGCGTTCAAGACTACTTCCTACTTTCTCTTCTAGCAGGTTCAGAGTAGCTGGGTTTATGTTGAGGTCTTTGATCCACTTGGACTTAAGTTTTGTGCACGGTGACAGATATGGATCTATTTGCAGCCTTCTACATGTTGATATCCAGTTATGCCAGCACCATTTGTTGAAGATGCTTTCTTTTTTCCATTGTACACTTTTGGCTTCTTTGTCAAAAATTATATGTCCATAGGTGTGTGAGTTAATGTCAGGGTCTTCAATTCGATTCCATTGGTCCACATGTCGGTTTTTATGCCAATACCAAGCTGTTTTTATTACTGTAGCTCTATAGTAGAGCTTGAAGTCAGGGATTGTGATGCCTCCAGAAGTTGTTTTATTGTACAGGTTTCTTTTAGCTATCCTGGGTTTTTGTTTTTCCATATGAAGTTGAGCATTATTCTTTCCAGGTCTGTGAAGAATTGTGTTGGTATTTTGATGGGATTGCATTGAATCTGTAAATTGCTTTTGGTAAGATTGCCATTTTTACTATGTTAACCCTGCCTATCCATGGCATGGGAGATCTTTCCATTTTCTGACATCTTCTTCAATTTATTTTTTCAGGGACTTAAAGTTCTTGTCATATAGGTCCTTCACTTGCTTGGTTAGTGTTACCCCAAGGTATTTTATGTCATTTTTGGCTATTGTAAAGGGTGATGTATCTCTAATTGCCTTCTCAGCGTCTTTGTCCATTGAATATAGGAAGGCTTCTGATTTTTTTTGAGTTGATCTTGTATCCTGCTATGTTGCTGAAGGTGTTTATAAGCTTTATCAATTCCTGGGTGGAATCTTTGGGGTCACTCAAGTATACTATCATGTCATCTGCAAATAGGGAAAGCTTGACTTCTTCCTTTCCAATTTGTATCCCCTTAATCTCCTTATGTTGTCTTATTGTCTTATTCTATAGAACTTCAAGTACTATATTGAATAAGTATGGGGAGAGTGGACAGCCTTGCCTCGTTCCTGATTTTAGTGGAATTGCTTTGAGTTCCTCTCCATTTAATTTGATGTTGGCTGTTGGCTTGCTATATATTGCCTTTATTATGTTTAGGTATGTTCCCTGTATTCCTGATCGCTCCAAGACTTTTATCATGAAGGGGTGTTGGATTTTGTCAAATGCTTTTTCTGCATCTAGTGAGATGATCATGTGGTTTTTTTGTTTGTTTATATGGTGTATTACATTGATGGACTTTCGTATGTTGAACCACCCTTGCATCCCTGGGATGAAGCCTACTTGATCATGGTGGATAATTGTTCTGATGTGTTCTTGGAGTCTGTTTGCCAGTATTTTATTGAGTATTTTTTGCATCAATGTTCATGAGGGAGATCGGTCTGTAGTTCTCTTTCTTTGTTGCATCCTTGTTTGGTTTAGGAATCAGGGTAATTGTAGCCTCATAGAAGGAGTTTGGTAATGTTCCTTCTGTTTCTATTATGTGGAACAATTTAGAGAGTATTGGTATTAACTCTTCTTTGAAGATCTGGTAGAATTCTGCGCTGAAACCATCTGGTCCTGGCTTTTTTTTGGTTGGGAGACTTTTAATGACTGTTTCTATTTCCTTAGGGGTTATTGGACTATTTAAATAGTTTATCTGGTCTTGATTTAACTTAGGTATGTGGTACCTATCCAGAAAAATGTCCATTTCTTTTTAGGTTTTCCAGTTTTGTGGAGTAGAGATTTTTGAAATATGACCTTATAATTCTCTGGATTTCCTCAATGTCTGTTGTTATGTCCCCCTTTTCACTTCTGATTTTGTTGATTTGGATTCTCTCTCTCTCTGTCTTTTGGTTAGTTTGGATAAGGGCTTGTCTATCTTGTTGATTTTCTCAAAGAACCAACTCTTTGTTTCATTAATTTTTTGTATTATTCTCTTTGTTTCTAATTTATTAATTTCACCTCTCACTTTGATAATTTCCTGGCGTCTATTCTTCCTGGGAGACTTTGCTTCTTCTTGTTCTAGAGCTTTCAGGTGTGCTGTTAAGTCACTAGTGTGGGATTTCTCCAACTTCTTTATGTGGGCATTTAGTGCTATGATTTTTCTCTTAACACTGCTTTCATAGTGTCCCATAAGTTTGGGTATGTGGTGTCTTCATTTTCATTGATCTCTAGGAAGTCTTTAATTTCTTTCTTTATTTCTTCCTTAACCCATTGGTGATTCAGTTGAGCATTATTCAGTTTCCATGAGGTTGTAGGTTTTCTGTAGTGTTTGTTGTTGTTGAAATCTAACTTTAAACCATGGTGGTCTGATAGAACACAGGAGGTTATTCTAATTGTTTTGTATCTGTTGAGATTTGCTTTGTGGCCAAGTATGTGGTCGATTTTAGAGAAAGTTCCATGGGGTGCTGAGAAGAAGGTATATGCTTTCTTGTTAGGATGGAATGTTCTGTAGATATCTATTAGGTCCAATTGGGTCTTGACATCAGTTAAGTCCTTTATTTCTCTGTTAAGTTTCAATTTGGGAGATCTGTCCAGTGGTGAAAGTGAGGTGTTGAAATCTCCCACTATTAATGTGTGGGGTTTTATATGTGTTTTAAGCTTTAGTAATGTTTCTTTTACATATGTGGGTGCCCTTGTGTTTGGGGCATAAATGTTCAGAATTGAAACTTCATCTTGGTGGATCTTTCCTGTGATGAGTATGTAATGTCCTTCTTGACCTCTTTTGATTGATTTTAGTTTGAAGTCTATTTTGTTGGATATCAGGATGGCTACCCCTGCTTGTTTCTTAAGACCATTTGATTGAAAAGTCTTTTCCCAGTTTTTTATTCTTAGGTACTGTCTGTCTTTGAATTTGAGATGTGTTTCTTGTATGCAGCAGAAAGATGGGTCCTGCTTTCGTATCCATTCTGTAAATCTATATCTTTTTATAGGTGAATTAAGTCCGTTGATATTAAGGGATATTAATGACCAGTGATTCTTCATCCCTGTTATTTTTGGTGGTAGTGTGCTGTGGATATCACTCTATATAAATAAAACACTGATGGCCAGTGACCAGGCAGGAAGTATAGGCAGGACAAAGAGAGAGGAGAATTGGGGAAACAGGAAGAAGGAGGAGAGACACTGCAGCCACAGCCAGGAGAGGCAACCTGTAAAGACGCTGGTAAGCCACCAGCCACGTGGCAAGGTATAGATTTATAAAAATGGGTTAATTTAAGATAAAAGAACAGTTAGCAGGAAGCCTGCCATGGCCATACAGTTTATAAGTGATATAAGTGTCTGAGTGATTATTTTATAAGTGGATTGTGGGACTGCGGGCTTGGGGAACCTAGAGAGAAGCCCTCCAGCTACAAATGGCGCCCAAGTGTGCGTACTTCTCTTCTTTGGGGTTTACTGTTGTGGTTTTATCTATTGCCTATGTTTTCGAGTGTGTATCTGACTTCCCTTGGTTGGAATTTTCCTTCTAGTGCTTTCTGTAGGGCTGGGTTTGTGGATAGGTATTGTTTAAATCTGGCTTTGTCTTTGAATGTCTTGTTCCTTCTGTCTGTGATGATTGAAAGTTTTGCTGGTATATTAGTCTGGGCTGACATCCATGGTCTCTTAGTGTCTGCATTACATCTGTCCAGGTCCTTCTGTCTTTCAAAGTCTCCATTGAGAAATCAGGTATTATTCTGATGGGTTTACCTTTATAGGTCACTTGGCCTTTTTCCTTGGCTGCTCTTAATATTCTTTCTTTATTCTGTACATTTAGTTGTTTAATTATTATGTGTCGAGGGGACTTTTTTGGGGGTCTAGTCTGTTTGGTGTTCTATAGGCTTCTTGTATCTTCATAGGCATTTCCTTCTTTAAGTTGGGAAAGTTTTCTTCTATAATTTTGTTGAATATATTTTCTGTGCCTTTGAGTTGGTATTCTTCACCTTCTTTTATCCCTATAATTCGTAGGTTTGGTCTTTTCATGGTGTCCCAAATTTCTTGGACATTTTGGTTCATGACTTTGTTGGCTTTAGTGTTTCCTTCGACTGATGAAACTATTTCTTCTACTGTATCTTCAATGCCAGAAATCCTCTCTTCCATCTCTTGCATTCTGTTGGTTATACTTGCATCTGAAGTTCCCGATCTTTTACTCAGGTTTTCTATTTCCAACATTCCCTCTGTTTGTGTCTTCTTTAGTTTTTCAATTTCCCTTTTCAGTTCTTGGACTGTTTCCTTTGTTTGTTTCATTGCTTTGTCATGATTTTCTTTCAGTGCTTTATTGTTTTCTTCCAGTACTTTATTGTTTTCTTGCAGGACTTTATTGTTTTCTTCCAGGACTTTATTGTTTTCTTGCAGGCTTTATTGTTTTCTTCTAATTTGTTTGCCCTTTCCTCTAGTTGTTTACAGCGTTCTTCCAATTTTCTTGTCTTTTCCTCTACACAAGCCTCTACCTTCTTCATGATGTTACTCATAAGGCTACTTTCTTCTGCTTCTTCCAATTTTTGATGTTCAGGTCTAGATGTTGGAGGTGGGCTAGGTTCTGGTGATGCTGTATTGCTCTTCATTTTGTTGTATGTACTTCTGCCTTGACGTCTGCCCATCTCCTTGTTGTTCCTTCTTGGTCTTATCAGTGTACTTGTTTCAGAAAGAGCTGACAGATTCAGGAAGTCTCTCTCTCTTGTCCAAAAGGGAGTTCTCTTGTCCAAATGGGAACTCTGGGGCAGGCTGGAAGCTCTTATCTGGACTGGAAGTCTCTGGTCCAGAAGGGAAGTCGGGAGCAGGATGGGAGCTGGGGGGCCGGTCTCTAAGTCTCAGGAGGTGGCTGGGGTCTCGGGCAGATGGGCGTGGGGGTCGGGCGTGGGGATTACAGGGGCTGCTGGGGGGCTTGGAGAAGGGGATCCCTCCTGGTGGGGCTAAAAGGGGACCTGCCCGGTGGCCAGAACCTGGGGCCAACTTGGGCAGGTCTTCCCAGAGTGGCTGGTGCCCAGGGATGGGGTCCGGGTTGGACCTAGATACTCACCTCTGGTCCAGAAGGGAAGTCGGGGGCAGGATGGGAGCTGGGGACTGGTCTCTAAGTTTCAGGAAGTGGCTGAGGTCTCGGGCAGATGGGCGTGGGGGCAGGGTGCGGAGATTGCAGGGGCTGCGGGGGGGGGGGGCTTGGAAAAGGGGATCCCTCCCGGTGGGGCTAGAAGGGGACCTGCCCGGTGGCTATAACCTGGGGCCAAGTTGGGCAGGTCTTCCCGGAGTGGCTGGTGCCCAGGGATGGGGTCCAGGTTGGACCCGGATACTCACCTCTGGTCCAGAAGGGAAGTCGGGGCTTTCATGCACATTTTAATGCGGGCCTTGTGCAGGTGTTCACAGCTGCTGTATATTCCATTGCAAGAGCCACATCTTAACCAGTGGGCGGCACTGCACAGCATCTTTTCTATGCTCTGTCCCTAATAATCATCACAATCCCCTCCCCTGGTGTCCATTCATGCTATTTTTATTTCCCTGAAATATTTTTTCTAAAATAAAGTTATTCTCACATTAACATATCCTCTTAACGTTTTGCTTGATTGCTGCTTGCATGGCATATCTGTTTTGCTCTTTCTCTTACATGTGTCTCTATATTGAGGAGCTTAGGGGCTGAGGTTACAGGCTCATCCAAAGGTGCTCACCCAGCGTGTGTAAAGTCCTGAATACTATCTTCAGCACTGAATAAAAAGTTAGCTTATTTTGAGTAGCATGCAGTTGACTTGCTAAGTTCTTCAATTTATTCTGACAATCTATGCTTGTTTAGACAATTTGTGTTCAATACAATTATTGATGTGCCAGCATTTATGTCTGCTACCTTATTCATTTAAATCATTGACACTTTGTGTTGATGGGGATTAAACCCAGGGCCTCATACATCCCAGGCATTAATCACTAGCTTCTAAGGTCAAGGTTTGTCAATCAATCCAGAATGAATATTAATGGAATTAAAATAGTTTTAAAATAGTGAAGAAATGTATCCCTTTGTAATAAATTTTATAATTCACAGTTTAGAAATGCAATTTTATATAACAATTGCAGTTTGAATAAAAACTGTTATACTAATGATGATCATAGGATGATCATTAGTTATGTTTATGATGATCAAACAATTCTGCACATGTATTAAAAATCAACATGTGTCTTGTGAATGAACCAACTATGTAAGAAATAAGCTATAGCTCAATAACATTATAAAATTCAAAAATGCAAAGGAACAAAAACTTATAAGTCAATTTGATGACCATTTATTTACTATCTACTATCTAAAATTGCAGTAAAAAAATAAACCTTCGGGCGGTGGTGGCGCACGCCTTTAATCCCAGCACTCGGGAGGCAGAGGCAGGTGGAGCTCTGTGAGTTCGAGGCCAGCCTGGTCTACAGAGTGAGTTCCAGGAAAGGCGCAAAACTACACAGAGAAACCCTGTCTCGAAAAAAAAAAAAAAAAAAAAAAAAAAAAAGACGTGTGTTTGGCCGGGCGGTGGTGGTGCACGCCTTTAATCCCAGCACTTGGGAGGCAGAGGCAGGCGGATCTCTGTGAGTTCGAGGCCAGCCTGGACTACCAAGTGAGTTCCAGGAAAGGCGCAAAGCTACATAGAGAAACCCTGTCTCGAAAAACCAAAAAAAAAAAAAAATAAAAAAAATAAAAAAATAAACCTTGCTCTTGAATTTAGAAACAGAACAATAAGAACTTTGATAAAATGGCATTTTCACTTATAATTTTCCCAAATTAATATCTTTATAATAGCACAATGAAGTATTCTTCATTAATGAGGTCACAACAGTGAACTTATAACACTTACATATTTTAATAACATTCCCACTGGGATCTTTTGAGCAAAGAGCACTTGATCATATACAGAAATATGAATGTAAAAAAATATATAAACTGGGCTGGAGAGATGGCTCAGAGGTTAAGAGCACTGACTGCTCTTCCAGAGGTCCTGAGTTCAATTCCCAGCAACCACATGGTGGCTCACAACCATCTGTAATGAGATCTGGCACCCTCCTCTGTATACATAATAAATAAATAAATCTTTAAAAACTATATATATATATATATATATATATATATATATATATATATACTACCACTGAGCTGAATTGCTTTGGATTCTTGACCCAAAACATTTCACATATCCCTTAGGGTAAACACACCATATGGAAGAAAGCTCCAAGAAACTCTAGAATTACTCTTTGTCTTTGGTGGTGACACACACTTGTTTTTTCTTGAGCTCTCTCATGTGTAAACAATGGAATATAATTTGATTTTAAAAATTATTTCTATAAGTATTCCCTTTTTTGTTCAGTTTGTTAATTTGAATTTTCAGTTTGATTAGGATGAAAAAATGCCTGTTAGCAAATCACACTTCTGAGGTTGTGGTACGTACAGTAAGATCATGATAGCTCAACAATTTAATCTCTTCTTGGGTTAGTGACATGAATAATCTCCTATCTTCCCAACAATGTATTTTTTTCATACTTATAAGCTTAAAGTCTTCTCTTCATACTAAGTCAGATATAGCTACCTGGACCTGATGGTTAATCTTTATTTTAAACTTGATTGGTGTGCTGACTAATTTTTATTGTCAACTGAACCCAACCAGACTCATTTGGGATGAGTGAAACATTTGAGGAATTGCCCATATCAAATGGGCCATGACAGATCATCTTGTAAGAGATCACATCTGTGACAACCATTGTCTTGGTTGATTGATGTAGGAGAGCCCAGTCTACCATGGACAGAACCATCCCTAGGTAGCTGGTCCAGAGATGTATAAGACAGCCAGCTAAGTGTGAGCCCAGAGGAGAGTCCAAGAGTGCAGGCAAGCAGCTTTCTTCATGGTTTCTGCTTCACATTACTGCCTTGAATTCCTCCCCCCAACTTCCCTCAATGATGGATAAATCCTTTCATAAGCAGCTTGAATGAGAAATGTCCCTCACAGGCTTGGGCATTTGATAACTCAGTCCCCAGTCAGTGGTGCTGTTTGGGGAGGTTATAGGGAGGTGGAGAGGTGCTGGGGGAAGTATGTCACTGAAGGTGAGCTCCGTGACTTTAAAAGCATTGTCCCACTTCTTTTCTGCTCTCTGCTTTATCCTTTCAGTATAGATGCCATCTCTCTGGAGAGGCATGAAAAATCTATAAAATATTAATAATTATTGCTTATACTTTGAGGATTATACTTAACATTTCGTCTCTGTTTTGAATATAGAAAACTACTTAATGTTTTTGTTAAAAGTTTTGAAAATGAATCTGCTTTTACTGAAACACTTCAGCAGTGTTTCACAAATGATGAAGACATGGCCAACATGATTAATATGTAAGAATAAATTAGTGTTTATGGCTCGTTTGCCATTTTAATTTTAAAAAAGACTTCTCTTTGAAAATAATGGAGTGGAATAGAAAATATAAATAAATTTTATTTAAATGTATGCCTCTCCCAAATTCAACTATTTAATTTTTAATTGTGAAATCCTATTTATGCATCAGCCATATTTCTCATGCAGTTTTAATTTTGCTTTATTTTTACATTTTGAGGCATGCAATTTTTTTCATGTCTGGATTTAATTTAGTTTAGAATTCACAGACAAACTGTATAAATAGCCACTTCACAGGAGAGGAGGAATAAGTGATATATAGAAATATTTTCAACTTTTATTTGGAAAATCATCTGAGAAAATGTCGGAGCCTGTCAACAGTCAGCTGGGTATCTGGGTGGAGGTGTGTGGATTGTAGAAACAATGAAGAAGACAGAAAAGAGTCTAGAGGTCTGCTGATCAATGCCAGGCAGCCCTGAGTTTATTTCACAGCCAGCTTATACAGTCTTGAAGGACAGAGGTAGAACAATGCACAGCCCAGGCATTCAGCCACTATCTATCCTGCCTTGTGTCAAGGAGCAGGCAGTTTCATTTTCTATCTCAATGCACCTCCGGCTGGCATCAGCAGCCTGTATCTAGCTAGTGTGTTCCTTCCTGTGGGCTAATCAGGACTTTCACACAGCCCTTCAAAGAGACTCTGTGAGCTAATCAGGACTTTCTTACAGCCCTAGAGCAAGCAAGCCTGAACTCTATTGACTCAGAATAGACTTCAGATTCAAGCTGGGAAACTGAGTCAGTTGTGGGCTCCCACAGGAAAAAAATTTTTTTCATCCACGATTTTGGCAAAAGTTAAAAGGGCTGATCATATCAAGCATCATTGAAAATGACTTTGGGAGTGGAACTTGTACTATACCTAAGGCAAGCAAGTACCAACGTGTCCTGAACTGTAAATGGCCATTTACCCTGCCCTAATCTATCTGTTCAGTGTATAAATCCTGCAACATGTACAAAAGTGCATGGACAGAAACAGCCATTAAAGCACTGTCTATAAAAGAAAACTCGACAGAGAATCAATGTCTATTAATTTACTATTACAC